>NC_091730.1:6348686-6468686 GCF_030179895.1 Drosophila kikkawai | reverse complement strand
AAGCAAAACTTTTTAAATTTTTTATAAAAAATATATATGGTAGATCTAAAATTTAATTGTGTAAGAAATTAGTACCTTCCCAGGACATATGTGGTTACCCATATTTAATTGAAATCCACAAAATCATAGAAAATTTTCCCAGTGTATTAGAACAAGAGAGGGGCAACAGCAATCGGTTACTTTGTTTTAAGCTGATTTTGATTATTTTGGGTTCTCGACTTTCGCCGAGATAAGCAAATAATTCGTTTTTCGGCTGTTGATAAGTCTGATGTCCCCCACTTTTGTGTGTACAGTGAGCACTCGCAAGTGATGTCAGTCATTGGTCACCAGATGGTGGATAGCGTAAACAAATGGCATGCGTGTGGGTTCATTAATGCAGATCTTGGAATAGAAGAGAGAACTTGTAGAGATAACTCAGCTCTGTGAGAACGTTTCCAAGCCAAAACTAGTTTTAGGTTCTTTTCCATTTATATGTTTATAATGACTGTCTATTTTTATAAGAACGGTAGATCATTAATCAGTTTTTGGACAAAAAAAAAGGGAAAAATGCGAAAAACTGAAATTTAAATAAATTTAAAGTAATTTTGTTAATTAAAAAACTGTTGAAATCAAATACCTTGCTAAGATAATTTCCCATTTTTCTGAAAGCTTAGCTAACTTTTGTATGTAACTAATACATAAATATAATTTCTATTTTAAAAACTTAAAATTAAATTAATTTAAAGTAATTTGGTAATTTTTCCCAAAGCTTAGCTAACTTTACTTAGTAACTAATAAATTATTATAATACCTATTTTCATAATAAAAACAAATCTGAAATCTTTTTAATGCTTTATTGATTTCCATTGAAATAGACACATTTATATAATTATCTTGGTTTCGTTTCTTGTTTTTGTTGCTGTTGATTTTTATGTCTTGAATATCTGTTTTCTGTTTGTTTTTAAAATACAAAGTATTCAAAGTGTTTCTCAGTTTGATGCCTTTAATTTTCAGTACATAGTATACGAAGGACTTTTCATCTTATACATACTTGTATATAGAATATATGTATATATATATATATATTGATAGTTCCTGGATCTAGCAAAAGTGTTTAAAAAGTTGTTACACATCCAACAACATCTAAATTCAAGTATGTAATAATGTAAGTGTAATTGCAATGGAACGTTTACTTTACTGACTCTCAATATCATCAATATCAATATCCTGGATCCCCAGCTAGAGGACCTACCAATCAACAGGCGACATCTATGCTTTATGCTCTTTTATGCGGCTAATTCGTCTCTCCTTACGCTCTCTTTTCTTTTTTTTTTTTTTAGGTTTTCATTTGTTTTTCTTTTGGTTTTACCTCAGTTTTACAACATTAATTTTAATTACAAAAAGTTATTAAATAATACAAAGTACAGTTAGAGTTTACAGTTTACGGATCTCCCATTGGGGGTTCTCCATGTTTTTCTTTTTATCTTGAAACATTTCGCGACAACTTTTAGTTCAAAGTAATGCACACAGGGAAACAGAATTATGGATTATGAATTATAGAACACACACGAAACGAACTCGGAACGGGAAACGGAAACAAAAGCAAGAGGATGAATGGGTTGGCGGGGGTTTCCCAGCAGGGATCCCTCTCACAAATTAGTGGCAAAGAAGTGTAACAAAGAAACTACGGTTTAGCCAGATTGCAGATTATCTGGCCAACGCTTAGGTTACATAATTGTTTATCGTTAATAATATTACGTTTAAATAGAATCCAGCGGGAGGATCTTTCTCTCTCTCTCTCTCTCTCTCTCTTTGCTTCTATCGATCGCTCAATCTCTTTTAGAGCAGGGTGCACTTGCGCTTGGACTTGGGCTGCAGAACCGGGCACAGGACCGACCGGATAGCCTCATCAAACACCGTCTTCAGGCCCTTCTGCGTCAGCGCCGAGCACTCCAGATACTTCACCGCACCGATCTCCTTGGCCATGGCCAGGCCCTGCGGGTAGGTGATCGGCGCTAGCTTCTTGTCGCGCAGCTTCTCGATCGTGTTCTTGTCGTCGCGCAAATCCAGCTTGGTGCCCACCAGGATAATGGGCGTGCTGGGGCAGTGGTGGCGCACCTCCGGATACCATTTGGCCCGCACGTTCTCAAACGACGCCGGATTCACCAGCGAGAAGCAGATGAGGAAGACATCAGTCTGTGGATACGACAGCGGTCGGAGGCGGTCGTAGTCCTCCTGTCCAGCGGTATCCCATAGTCCTAGATTAATAGGCTTCGCATCCACCATCACGTTGGCGGAGTAGTTGTCAAAAACGGTGGGGATATATTCCCCGGGAAAGGCATTGGTCGTATAGCTGATCAGCAGGCACGTCTTTCCCACGGCTCCGTCGCCCACAACGACGCACTTGATCGCTTGCATGGTGTGTGTTTAGTTTTTAGTTGCTGTCCCAAACTGGAGTGGACTCTGGGGTAGGAGCGGAGTGCTTTGTGCGAGATTGGAGATTGTGCGGCGGCGGCGGTGGCGGTGGCGGCGGGGTGGTACTGCAGGGGGTGCTGATGGCTGGTCTGCTGGCAGTCGTCGGTTCTTTTTGGGCGGCGGCGACGGCGGAGGGCTGTTGCTCTTGCGGCGGCCGTTTGTCCGTGTTATCCTCGTCGTTCCGAACTTGTTTTCAGTGCCCTTTTGGTCCTCGGGGACGCCTGATGACAGCGCCTTGCGTTTCGGGCACTTTAAATAGCGTTTTGTGCGTTGAATTCCCTAATTTTTTCCTTAATTTCTGTAAATTTTCTGTGTACTGCAGTGTGACCGCGGCTGGACTGTTCAAAAATACCATCCGGCGTTCAAGTACATCTAAAAATATACCGTTTGTATTGTGGTATATACCAATGAAGCACCGCTGAATTGTTCGAGTGTATTGAAATTATCAATCTTTCTTTTCTATTAGCTGTATAATCTATAATAAAGAACATTAATAAGTCAAATAGAAAACCTATTTATATTTTTCAAGATATAAGCAATTTTTTATTATTCAGTAATTTTCCATCATTTAGTATTTTTCTGGAACTCAGTATTTATGGAAGTAAAAAGCAGCAAAGTCTACATGGTCACTCTGCGGCACCCAATAGCAATTTCGAAAATTAGAATTTATTTATTGCTAATTAGCTAAGGCATAAACACTGCGCCACCTGTCCCTGCACCCCCATAGGTGATGAGATCCAGCAACCGACAGCAGTCGAGCTGGGCGTGTGCGTTTGATAGCCAAATTCCAATTGGTAACTTTCTCTTCCGGTTTACCCGAACCAAAATCAACAGGTACCTTCAATGCTACCTGGTACCTTTCCAAACTGAAGGCCTCCGATTTGGGTTCATTTTGTTAAATTTTTATTTGTTTTTGCCCAACTATTTTTTTGTGTGGTTTATATTCTCGTTTCCATCGAATATATATAAAAGTTCAATTCGATTTACATTTTCATCAATTTTCCAATGAGATTTAAAATGTATTCTATATAGATCTATATATTAATCATAGCTTAAGGGATATATAATGCTACGATTCGATTTCCATTTCGAAATTATGTATATTGGTTCTTTGGTTTCTAGAGATATTTATATAGATCTCGACGAGTGTGGTATCAAAAAGCCACCTTATTAGAAAGAAGATAGTGTTTCTGTGGGGGAGAAACCACAAGAAAGTTAGACTATATACGTCTATAATCAGCCTATAATTATAATTAAATCTTATGTGAATATATTTTTACAATCAGTGATTGCGAATTGCTCCAAGTTGGTCCTATCATTTAAGGTTTACACTAATTCGAGGATGGACAGGCCATCTACCCCGTTTCTCTCTCTTTCCCTAAGAGACATTGTATCTCGGAGACTATACATATATAGTTTACATTTAATTTCAGGACCGATCTTTATTTTTCATTAAGCATGTTGTCATATTTAGAGAAATCAAAGGAAGCGACGTGTCGAGCGAACGCCGCGACGTTCACGGACTCGGATGCGCCTCACAATACGGCCATCACCAAGCTCCCGGCTCCTCCTGCGACGCACACCATCGCCTCCTTCCCGCTCACGGCGGATAATTACAACGCGACGGCGCCTATGGCGACGGCGATGGTGCTTTTTGGTCGTCGCCTCAGTGGTGGTCGTGGCAGCCGTGGTGGTTGTGGTTGTTGGAGCCACTGTCGTGGTCGTGGTAGCCGTGGTATCAGAACTGCTGGAAGAGCTGCTCGACGGCGAGGTTGAGCTGCTGGATGGGGAAGTTGAGCTGCTTGATGGGGAAGTGGAGCTGCTGGTTGGGGAAGTGCTACTTGAACTGCTGGCTGGAGTGCTTGCCTGCATAGAAAGGACCACCAGAGCGGCCAGGATGGCCAGGGAGAAGGCTTGTATTGGGCGCATGGTGGCTTCTTTTTGAGACTGGGCTTTAGATTCTGCTTCTGTCAGTCACAATACCGAGTTATTTATAGTGAAAGTCTCTACAGCATCCGAAGTTATCTCCAGACTCGGTTGTTTACTGACCAAATATGTATATCCCATTTGTGGAGTTTCCAAGCTCCAGAGAATTAAGTAATCAAAGCTGCCATTGATGTCTTATTGTTAGAAGACAAAAAAGAAATGGTTAGGAAAAATACGTACATTATTGCCAGAGTCCAAGTCTTTCTTGAGTAAAATTATATAAAAGTTCAATTCGATTTACATTTTCATCCATTTTCCAAGGAGATTTAAAATGTATTCTATATAGATCTGTATTTTAATCATAGCTTATCTAATGCTACGATTCGATTTCCATTTCGAAATTATGTATATTGGTTCTTTAGTTTCTAGAGATGTTTATATAGATCTCGTTGAGATTGGTGGCGTTGTAGAACTATTAGTTAAGTACGTCATCAGCCAAGTCAATCTGGCCATCTCTTTCAGTCAATAACGATGGCAAAACCAGAGTTGCAGGAACCACAAAAGGTTCTCCTTATTAATAATTTATTGTTCTTCTTCTTCTGAGTTACCAAGTGTCCAATAAATAATATAAATAATTTATTACACCATACTTCTAGTTGAATCTAATTTTAATCCTATTCAAGTATACAAATAATAGTCTAAATAAAGCACCAAAAACTTCTGTTCAATTTAATAAAGCTTGTACATATTGGCCTAACCAAGTGTTGCCGACAGTCAGTCTTGGCCAACAAAAGAGTTCGAGTTAATATTTGAGTTAAGAAAAGGAACTAAACAAAGTCTGGTTTACAAAGAACGAAGGGAACCCGGGCCAAAAATAGTTTCATGCGAATTTGTTTTTGTGTATTTGTTCTTGTACCTGAAACTTTAAAGCTAAAGTTTTGTATAAAAACTTTTAAAATTTTCCGCTCCCTTGACGTAAAAGCACTTAGTTTACCCTGTGGAGGGCTATAAATGGAGAGGTAATAGACTCAATCTAAAAACAGTTATACCTTAGTCCGTTGAAGTTTTACGATGAGGATCCTAATAGCTTTAACGGTCGCTCTTTTGGCCATCCACTTCGTGCCGGTTGATTCTGAATCAAATTCAGGATCTTCCGCAGGATCGGGCTCAGGAACTGGCACAGGAACAGGCACAGGAACAGGAACAGGTACAGGAACAGGCACTGGAACAGGCACTGGCACAGGAACAGGAACTGGCACTGGCACCGGTACAACAACTGAAGCTCCCACAACAACAACAACAACAACGACGACGACGACAACAGTTGCTCCTTCCACCACCCACAGGACACTCCGTCATCGTAGGCGACGACGCATTATTAGGAAAATTATCCACAGGCGCAATGCCGCAGAGAGAAAGCGCCGAAGTGGTTAGATGATTAAATAAATTTACAAATATCTTGAATCTTTTTGGTTTTTATTTGTTGAATACCAGTTTTAAGTAGGCAAAATGTTATTTTTAAATTAAATTTGTAAAACATTTTCACTGATTACTATTATTTTTTTAAGTGTAGCCACAATTGCATTCACAAAAATACTAGACACTTTTCGTTGACGTTTTGTTGACCCCATTCAAACGGTCACACTGCCAGCACAAGAAAATTCTTTGGACGAAAACTCTACAAGATTTCCGTTTTCAATTAACAATAATGAATTAATTAGCGCTTGAATTAGCACAAGGCCTTAAGTGAAGAAACTAGCACAGCTCCGAGGCACTAGGAAACGATGGTAAGTCGGCCGGAAAAGGCTGGAAATCTGTTTCCACGACAAGGCCAACCGGCTTGACAATCGACCAAAAATAGACCGGAGCGGAGGAGCAGGCCAAAAATAGCAAAAACGGCCGCAAGACCGCCGCATGTGTTTCCAATCGCCTGACCAATCCACAACACCCCCCTTTCCTTACAGGCGGTACTGGGCGCCCAATTGGTGATCACTCTGGTGATGGTCAGCGTCATCCAGAAGCTGAGTCCGCACTACTCCTTCGCCAAGTGGATACTGTGCCGCACCGGTCTGCACCGTTACCTGCATCCCACCGATGATGAGCTGCGCTCCAAAGGGGGAGTGCCGAAAGAGAAGCCTCCAAAGGGTGGCCGGAACAAGCAGGCTAACGGAAACGCCGCCAGCACCACACAGTTTCACATACCGCGCAGCATTGAGGTGGAGCTGGAGACTCTGCCCGTTCAGGAGCGCGATGTGGTGCACCTGCGCTACTTCACCGAATACCAGTGGCTGCTGGACTTTAGTGTCTACGCGGGCATAGTCTATGTGGTCTCGGAAGTCTTCCACTTCTTCTATCCGCTACGTCAGGAGATCAACCTGAGCATGGTGTGGTGCCTGCTGGTTATATTCTTTGCCCTAAAGCTGCTCTCCTCGCTGACGGTGCTCTACTTCCAGAGCGAGGAGTCTATAGGTGAGCGGTCAATGGTGATTGTGGCCTGTTTGGTTTACCTCTTGGTGGCCATGATTGTTTTGATTGTGGACGAGCGTATCCTGGAGACGGGCCTGGAGGATGCCTATGCTAGCTTTAATGCCAGTGCCTCTAAATTCCTAACAGAGCAAGGACTGCCTTCATCGTAAGTGATTTACCGCCCTGTCGAACTTTATTAAATTTATTCAAATTTTTAGTGGTCCCGCCTCCAAGATCGTGGTGAAATTCTTCCTAGCCATGGGCTGTGGCCTTCTGGGTTCATTGTTCACCTTTCCAGGCCTGCGCATGGCCAAGATGCATTGGGACTCGCTGAAATACTGCCGTGGCAATCGGTTTCTGCAAGTTCTACTAAATCTTAGTTTCGTGCTGCCTTTCATCCTGGTCATTCTATGGATCCGTCCCATCAGTCGCGACTACCTGACCGTGCGTGTTTTTCAAGGCATGCAACAGCCACTGTAAGTATGATTTTGTGGCATAATGTGATTATAGCTGATTTTTTCCTCTTTTTCTATGCAGCCTGAAGCCTCATGTCTTTGAGACCCTTCGCCTGCTGCTGGTGATCTTTGTGGTGGTGGTCCGCTTTGCCCTAATGCCTATTTATCTACAGTCGTACCTGAACCTGGCCCACGACAAGATCCTGGACCTACGCAAAGAGGCTGGACGCATCACCAATGTAGAGTTCAAGCAGAAGGTGAGAAAATAGCAACTTTTTCTTTTATAAATATATATTAATTTTTCTTTCTTCCGTTGCAGATCTCATCGATCTTTTATTATCTGTGCGTTGTGACCTTGCAATTTGCCGCCCCACTTATCCTGTGCCTGTACCTCACGCTGATGTACAAAAGTCTGGGTGGCTTCAGTTGGGCTGGCATTTTCAGGGAGAGCGTTGTCCTGCAGCACGAGTGTGCGGCAGTTGATGAGAATCCTTTAGCTGGTGCCAGTGGGGAAGCTTTAACGACCAATGTCCAAGAGGACTTTAATATTATTGAGTCGGCGCAATCGCTACAGGCCTCACTTAGTAGCCTTAAAAATGTAAGACCCTTTTTTAAATACCGAGAACCTCATGTTTATTACAAATATTTCAGGTGTTCTCAACGGAGGTGTACAAGGGCTTTTTGGGATTCGCCACCTGGTGGAGTTACTTTACGCTTTTCGCCACTTCGTCGCTGGGTATTGTGTACCAGTCCTATTTTAACAAGACCTAACAAACCAAAAATGTAGTCATACATCTTAAATTCTTTTGTAGTCGTTCATTCGAATCATACCTACATTTGATATTGTTTACACCTAGGTTAATCAATGTCTTGAGAACATATTGGTTTTAATGTATTGTAAATAATACTACTTTACTGACTGTTTATAAAGTGTGTGTAATAAAGACAAAAGAGAGTCATGGAAATTACCAAAGTATTCGATATATAAAGTTTTAAGCAATTAATATCTTGTTTGAATGTAGATTCTTTTGGAAATTCCCCTATATCTTTAATTGTCTTATTTTTAAATTTTTATTGACACTTCCTGTAACTTTGCTTTTGCGGAACCGGAAATGCATTTGAAAGTGATCAACTAAAAACCAATTTTTTCGGTATATCAATAAGCCGATGGTAAATTTATCCTATCGACCTCTGGCCACACTACTCATCAAACCCATGTTTTGTTTACGTTTTTTACCTCGTTGAAAACATGTTGAGAGTTACTCAAGTAAAAAACAGCCTCTTGGATGGCGCCTCCATAGCAGAGGAGCTGTACTCAACGCCACAGGATGGCGACAACTTCTTTGAGAGTCTGGAGAAACCGGCCAAGGAACCTGAAAACCTGGCCCCGCGCAACACATGTTGGTTATCCTCCATCCGCCCGGCACTTTTATAACTCTAATCTCTCTTCCAATCACAGTCATTCGTGCCGGCGTTGTGACCACAGTAAGGGGCTCTGCCTACATGGAATATGGAAACACAAAAGTCCTGGCCATTGTCTCGCCACCAAAGGAGCTAATCCGCGCCAGTGCTCGACGCATGAACATGGGCGTGCTCAACTGCTATGTGAACTTTGCGGCCTTTGCCACTGGAGAGCTGGAATCCGTGCCGGAGAGAGAACGCCTTCTGAGCAGCATGCTGACCAAGGCCATGGAGCCGGTTGTGTGCCGCACGGAGTTCCTCAACTTTCAGCTGGACGTCCGAGTGCTGATCCTCGACGATGATGGCTGTCTGCTGAGCACGGCCATTAATTGCTGTGGCGTGGCCTTGGTGGAGTCTGGCATTTCCACCTATGACTTGATCACGGCGTCCACAGCGTGTATTTATAGGGATCACGTCTTCCTGAATCCCAGCGCCAAAATGGAGGAGCTGCTTTGGAAACACCGCACTGGCACTGGCACTAGCACTGGCTCAGACAGCAAAGATAACACCAGCACCAAGTCAGTCCAGGAGCACGGCCTGATCATCACCGCCAGCTTGGACACTTTTGAACAGATTGCACAGTGCCAGCAATGCGGGTATCTCAGCCCAGAAACATACATGAAGCTGATGGACTACACCCTGGCTATTAATAAGTCGCTCCGCCAGCTGGTTAAGGGGGTCCTAACCGCGCGGGTGAGGGAGCAGCATGAACTAGATCTGCGCGAGAAGGCGGAGAGTGCTCTGGAGGATCAGAGATTGGCCGAGGTCATTGAGCGGCTCAAGCTGCGGGGTCTGGATGAGTTTATACAGTCCAATATCAAGGAGGATCCCTATGTTAAAAAGCAATAGGGGAACTGGAAATAAATTGCAGAAAGGAAGGTTTCAAATTGTTTCAGATAAAAACACTTTTTGCACTTAAAGTTCACCAAAACACTTTTTATTTTCTGTATTTTTGCACTTCCAAAGATTTTTCGAAAGACTCCGAAAAAGTTTACATATCTAATGTGTCTGCTGCGCTTTTTGCCAAAACATTTCTTCAATTCAGACTTGGTTTTCTTACGAAAAATTGAATTTCGGGCGCTCGATCGTTAGGCTTAAATTGCTAAAAATCCTACTACTGCTGATCCGAGGAGGCCTCCAGCACAGCCCCAGAGTAGGCCAGATCCCAGTAGTGCTCCACTTGGTGCTTCTGAAAGAATTCGCGTGCCATTTTCTCCATGGGAAAGATCTTGAATTTAATCTCGCCAAAATGCCGCCGTTGACTGGTGCCCTCCCAAACGAGTACGCACGAATTGGGCACATCCTGGCCATCATTGCCCTTGGCCAGGTCCTCCTCCCACTTGATGCGATGCAGCATGAGGCGTCTGTACTTCTTCTGTTGCTTAGGACCACCCTCTACAACGACCACACAGCAATCGCGGAACAGGACCACACTGCCAGTCATTTGCAGCTGCTTGGCATTCGTCTCCACCTTGAATTTCTTGCTTTGGTTGTCCTGCAAATCACGAATACGATAGACGCTCACATGCACCCCACAGCTGGTGTCCTCCCTCAGCTTGCGCTGCTTCTTCTCGCTCTTCTGCTCGCTGGTCAGCTTGCGGGCATTGTTGGCATCCTCGTGGGCCTTTTGCCGCTTGGCCATCTGCTCTCGGACATGCTGCTCCATCTTGGTGGGGTCCTGTACTGCCTCCGAGCCGAGAACCCGCATTAGGTTGGAGATGCGCAGCTTGGGCTCTGGCGGTGCCACCAATCCCAGGCGTATCTTCTCCTGCTCCTCCTTCCAGGCCTCACGACGATTCTGGCGGCGCAACTTCTTGCGCTCCTTTTTGGTAAGGAAGACCGGTAGGTAGACCGGCTTCAGTGGCTCATCTAAGGAGGTAAACAGGATTTTAATTTCGATTGATGGAGTTACATGTAAAATACTTACTTGGTGGCTTCATTTGTGTGGGATGCTCAATGAGATTGCTAATGGCCGCCTGTCGTATGCTTATCTTACCGCTCGCCTCGTCCACCGTCTCCATGTCCTGGGTAAGTATGACCGAATCCCACCACTCCATGGCGGGCACATCGTCCGGCATGTCCTGCTTCGGTGCAATTAGTGCTAGCTTGGTGGCTGACGAAATGCCAGTCTTCCTGGCAATCTGTGATATCTCGTTTTGCAGCCTCTCCAACTGGCTCTTCATGCGCATCCGTTCGGCTAGCTGCTGGAACTTGCCGGGCTCGTGGAAGCGCAGCGTTCGCTTATTCCGCACTGTAGGTTTCTGTGCGATCCGGTCATCAAAGTACTTGATTGCCTCATCCTGCGCCGAGCTGGCCGGATCGTTGCGCTCACCAACACCTCCCGTTTGACGCTGGAACACCTCCCGCTTCTTGGCCCGAATGTTCGCCTTTAGCGTGGGCGTCACCGTCGGTATGTTGATGGTCCGGCCGCTTTTATCCACGGTACGTCCCTCCTCGTCCAAGATCAGGGGTTTTGGACGTTCCTGCGCCTGAGCGGCCGCTGCAGCAGCCGCTGCCACTGCCGTGGGTTGGATCAGACTGGCCAAGTTACCGGTCAGTTTCGCCCTTATCTGCGCCTGCAGTTCGGCTATCTTCCTGGCCTTCTCCGCATCCTCGGGCGTTGGCTTTTTGGCGAGCGCCTGAGCGGCCAGGGCTACGGGCATGCCGATTTGTGGCACAGACGCCAGCAGGGGATCCTTGTCGCGTAGATTGCTCAGTGCCCGCTTGCGCTCCTCGATCTCGCGCTGGGCATGGGCCATCATCAGCTTGATCTGTTGGGAGCTGAGCGAGGCAGCCGCTGAGGCGTCTTCATGCTTTTCGCTTCCATTTGACGAGTCCTTGACGTCAAAGCGGGATTTCTTTGGCACTTCGACGGCACCACCGCCTCCTGAATTCGAGGCGGCAGCGCGCTTTCTGGCCAATTTCGGATCGTCGCCGTCGCCATCCTTGCGCGTTATAATGGACGACATAATTCGCAATTAAATGGGTCTGACTAAAAAGTAAAGGTTATTTACCAACAACTTTGCACATTCCTCGAGCGGTTTTGCAGCAGTTTGTCAGAAAACAACACACAACGTTTTTCAGTGAAAAATTCTTCGAGTCACAGGGTTGTTCAACAAAATACACAGAGTTGTTTCGCTACAGTAATAAACTGCCAGAGTGACCAGTTTGCAAGAGTATTAGTGATGCCAGAATTCTAGCGGGAAACACGATTGCTTTCCCCGCAGGATATATCAAACAAAAATTATATATGTAAATATAGCTTCTTAACTTATGTCGCTCTTTCGCAAGTCAAATATATCGTAATTTAATTTTAGTTTAAATTAAGAACAAGTTTAGCACTCTTTATTAAATTACGTTCACATTTCCCGCTAGAATTCTGACAGCAGTGTCGTATCGCCATGCAACCCTGCTTCTCTCAATTTTTTTTTGTGTCGCTCTCCGCTCCGCCATATTTGTTGAAGCCGCTTACAACTTGTCTATTTTTTTCTCGTCGTGTCTGTGTGTGCTTAATTATTTGTTGTGGAAATTAAGCGATATTCGTGTGCATAAATAGCGTAAAAGTTGCGTTCGACGGCAAGCATGGCATCGGAGGAAGACAATGACGATAACTTTCAGGGTGAGTACATTGTTTTAGTCGGCCAAAAGTCGGCGTGAAAAACTTCGGTTTGCTCCGGAGAATGCGAAGAACCGTGGTCATGTTCAAGAGCCGCGATGCCGCGTGTGCCGCCCTTCCCCTTGCCCGCCCTTGCTGTTTATTATTGCCGAAATCACCAATTGGAAATGGAGAGAGAACTGTTCTCTCATAACAAGTATACATTACAAATATTTGTGAAATTTTACATGTGTGGCGCGTTTTTCTGGGCTTTTTCGCCTCCTCCATTCCACACACTTTTATTATTGCATTTTTGTGTTCCCTTGATTCGCGAATGCAAGCATATATCCGTCCTGCTCGCACACCAAAACATCTGTTTTACATGGTTGTTTTGATTCGCATATTTAAATCGGAAGTGTGTTATTACACAAAGAACTCGAATTTGCTTATATTAATTAGTTTTAAGTTATTTAAGTACATTAATAACCCGGTCAAGTTTGCGCTTAGAAATAAGAAAATTACAATGTTATTCTCGCTCGCGACAGTGTGGCAGTACACGCAGTAAGACCGTGTCCTGCCCCGTGCGGAAACCTCGCTAAAAGTGTGACCGCACTGTTGCGCATCGGAAATCCAGAGTCGGCCATGCCTGCCACCATTTACATTCATTGTTGCTTGGATTCGTTTAGACGTGGCAGCCATGACGTGATTTCTGAGTTTTTGTTAAACAGATTACACTATTAATCGTAGCGAAAACTGTAACTTTAGGGGAATACGTGCATTACTCGTCACCGCCTTTCGATTTGCCAGTGTAAAATTAGAAATCCAGTGCGTAATACATCCAACAACAAAAAAGAAGTGTGCAAAAAAAACTTGAAATTACCACAAAATATTGTGTAAGAAAGCATTGCGAAAAGAAAGAATAAAGAAAAAGAATTGTGCATATGTACGAATCGAAACAAAGATGCGTGAAAATCTTATGGAAAATCTTGTCGCACTTGCACTGACGTACATACATATGTGATTTTTTCCCACTCCCCCTTCAACGTCGTGTTCGTACTCTTGATTGATTTCTCCACTCTCTCGTGTGGATGCGTCTGTATGTGTGCGTGTTATGCACGCGCGCTCCAGCAAACGTCGCCGTCGTCGTCTGTCGTCCGTCGCCCGTCTCTGTCGCTCCAACTGCGAAAACGAAACCGAGTAGGAAAAATAATGAAGAAAAAGCCCCGAACCGACGCGTTTTAATTAAATTTAGTAACAAATAGCAACACAACCAACTTACAATAATTTCAATAAGTGCCAACAACAAGAAGCTGAAATGAAACGTATATGTCGCCTTTTTAAGCCACTTAACCAAAATATGCCAACACACAAGTAAGAAGAAGAAGCAGCAGCAGACGACGAGTATTGCTGTGTGGGAAAGAGAGGGAAAGCGCTGTGGGATGGAATGGAAGGGAGCCTGTCGAGGAAATTGCTGGAATGTAGTAGTAGAAAACCGATAAACAATATGCCGCTGCCGCCACCGTGTAACAAACAGCATTATCAACCCCAATTTCGCATACAATTTATGTTAATTCGTTCGCAGCTGTTCCTTTTCTGTCTGCTCCGCTCTTCTCGTCTGTCCCTGCCCCCATTTTTCGCCTCTCATTTTTCCGCTGTTCGACGCTGTTGCACTGTGGGCGTGCGTCCGTATATGTATGTATGTATATGAGGTGTGTACGTGTTTGTGGAAGTTATCCTAGAGAATGAGCGTGGGAGTGTCTAATTTTAACACTCGTCTCCCCCTATTCGTGTTCTAATTGGATTTGTGGTCCGCTGCTGAGATCCTCTCTCTATAAATATACATATATAAATATGTATTTCTCTCTATTGTGACGTCTGCACACAAGTTCTTGGCAATTTCTCTTTGATTTCACCATTTGCCGGCTGTCGGTTGTGGTTGGTTCTGCGATCAATTTCAATGATTTACATGTGTTAACCAGATGATGAAAGTGTTTATTTTGACTCCGCATGGAAACAAAACAAACCGCAATTTATTTATTCATAATCTGTTGTCATGTTCAAGTAAACAATCGAGTAATGAGTGCGACATTGCATAAAAGGCTGAGAAGAAAGAGATAGATAGAGACAGCGAGAAGGGTGTTTGAGTGCCTGCATTTATGCACAAGTACAATTAAAATAAGGAAGAGGGAGGGAGTGCGGCAATGACGTATTTTGCTGACGTACTATTCGTTCTGGTCGATTTTCCCTTTTAACTTCAGAAATTCCATAAATCTGCCTAGAAACCATATCTAGCAAACACGAACTGGGCGCCAGCACAAATAAAATTCAAAAAAGAAAAAAATAAAACTCAATACAAGAAGTGAAAGTATATTGAGTGAGTGTATGTGAGCTGTGCGTCGCCTGTGTATTAGTGGCGATCTTACCTTGCTTTGGCGAACTACAACATGCCATCCCACTCGCACGCACTGCATTCAATCATGCCAACAACAAGTGGTGCCTTTTTATATCCGCCATGTACATACGTACATATATAAATATGTATGCCTGAGTGTGTGTGCTGGCATTTCAAAAAGTTTACTCGCAGCTTAAAATCCACAAAAACTATGAAACACAAATATAAGAAATGTAAATATTATTTTAGCTTTCAATACTGTTCATTTTGTTTCATTCGAAAATCGTTCTCTCAAGAAGAGCAACAACACTGGGTCGATTGTGGTTTTTTGTGCATATGTATGTAGTTCTTTTCGTTTTTGACATTTGACGCGTATCGCTCTTTTCCTCTCTCTCCCTCTCTCGTTTTTTATGGGAGCGTGTGTCGCTCTTCCAAAGTTGTTTTTATTGCCTTCAGTTGGAGTACACCAACACTATTGTAGCAGACACAAAATCGGCAGCATTTGACATTGATTACCGTAATACCTTCAGCTTGTATGGTTGCCTATCTGCCTGTCTGTCAGACAGAGAGACTGTGCTTCTTAATATTTGTGCAACTGCTTGGTTGTCTCTTGTTATTTTACCTATTTACAGTAATTGTGTGTGAAAGAGAGAGGCGAGAGCGAGAAGGCCACGCTTCAGTTCGATGGCTGCTGTTTTCGCTACTACTGCTATTTGTTTCAGATTATTCGTACATACATATATATTTATGTACATAAACTTGCAAGCAGTGTTCACACACACTCGCACCTAATTGATACATATGCATTTGTTTTATTTTTTTGGAAGTTGCCCGCATACAAATATGCGTACATCCACCGTAATATTGTGTACAATTTAATTTATTTTTAAAGCATTCACTGTACTAGTGAACGTGAAATAATCGAGCCTTATCAACTGGTCGTTCAGCTGATCGATGATGCTATAAAAGTGTGTGTGTGTTCTAGGGTTGCTACTATTTTCGAACCTAAAAGTATCGGACGTTTACTATGCATTCTGCCCAATTTAAAAACAATTATTTATTAAGGGAAATTGATTTTATAAGTCTTTGTTTGAGTCTATTTTGTTGCTGAAATTTATCTCTTAATTTTCTTATTTACAAAGTATTCGACAACCCTGATCGACCAGAAACCCTTCTGCATTTCAATGCTATTTAGCACGGGAGGTGAAAGTGAAGGTCATTAATATTTGCATATGGAAATGTTTACGCAGCAAAAAAAGCCAAAACATAAATGGTCATATGGCAAATGCCATTTCATTTTGTCTCGTTTCTTTTTATTTCGTTTTCCTTTTGCCATCATTGGTGACCGTTGTGGCTTGAGACTCTGTTCCTCTGTCTCTCTCTCGTTCTCTCAACGTGAGCTTTGTTTTTGTGCTTTCAGCCAACAAAGTAATGTTGTTTGTTTTAATAGCCCCAACTTAATTGGTTCAATAGTTTTGTAATTGTTATCGAGTTCCGCTTGTGGCCCAGCACAAAGTAAACCCAAAATTTTTGCTTCAATTGTCACCAAAAATAGGTTTATGGTTGTAGCCCCCAGTCTGTTTTCCTGGGAGTGTACACATTGTATTAAATAAAAACAACAACAATCAGCACGCATATCTATTTGTGTCACATCCATGCGAAAACACGCGTACAAGATGTGTGTCAGCGAATTTGTGTCATTCCCGTCCCGTTTCTTCTTTTATTGGCACATGTAATCGAAATTGTTGCTTCCAATCGGTTCTTTTTGCGCTTCGCTGTTGTCTAATTAGCCAATTAGTTGGTCGCTAAGCCGAAGCTATGGCTTATAAGCTCAGAAGTCTCACAATCAGTTTCAGCGCATTGCCAACTAGGTGCATAATTGTTGCCAACGACATTGCCAGCAGCGCCCCACTCTATGCGTGTGAGTGTGTGTGCTTGTGTCTGTGGTTAACAGCGGAGGTCATAATGTTAGCACAAGAATTCAAACCGAGGTCTAAACTTTAAAAACTGGAATCAAACCATTATAACCTATTAAGGTTGCCTTTTTTCAAATTGAATATAAATCTTTCCAATTAAATATATATATATTTGCAAAAACTAATACTTATTGGAACTACTTTCTTGACCGCATCTATATATTTTGATTGTTGTAATCCGTCGTTAACTTTGGCATAGTTTTGTAGCTGAGAAACCAGAAAATAAAACAAAAAAAAACCAACATTAAAATTACCAACACACAAGAGACAACAATAAATGCAACAACTACAAAAATGTAGTTGACAACCAGCCCTCGTTTTTGTTGTTGTTGCCGCGTTGCCACCCCGACTTGTTACATATTGCCACTGCTCTCTGTAGCTGTAATTGTAGCTTAGCTACTGCTCTCGCTTTTGCGACTACGGTAGTTATATGTCCATGTAGTTGTTGCTTGCGGTGGCTTTAGTCTTACTCACGCCGCTCGCCTATAATGTTTATATAATTTTTCGTATCTTTTATTTTTCACATGCATACCGCGCGAGGTTTTTTATGGCTCATTTGTGGGTTGGGTTTCGGGTTTTGTGCACTCAACTCGATAAAAGCGCAGCTCGAGTGCTGATTTCTGTTGATTTAACACAACTCTCTGTGGTCTTTCATTTCGTTGGTTAAGAATAGTGTACTTGATAAGAAAACCACAACATATAAACTGAGCTTAAGCGGACTGTATTTTATAATATCAGTTTTAAGTGGTTTTTGAGTAGCTATGTATCATTAAATTCTCAGGCTTTAATAATAGATATTCGGGATAATATTGATAAGCAGAATCACCGTCTTGGACTCAATCCGAGTATAAAATCAAAGCAATTTACAGATTTTTTAAAATAAATATTCCCTTATGTATATTAGTCGAAAAAGCTTTTATTTGAATTGTTTTTGAATACATGTGGATTTTAATATATTTTATTCTACTAAAGTTAGTAAAATAAAAAATGCCTCGCTTTTAGACTACCTGACTTAGGCTCCACTTATTCTCTTAAAGGTCATCTAAGTAATACCCCAATTAGGATCGTGATTCTTAGGAACCAATTCTTCCTGTCCTGATTTTATTTTGTTGTGCTAAATAAAATGGCAACATACACCGGAAACTCCGGCCAATAGACATGGCAAGGTGATGGTCATTGCTGACGCTTCCAAAGCTTTTTTTTTTTTTGAATAAAATGTATGTATGTATGTATGCCACACACAATAGGCTGACATAGAGAAGTGGAGAATTCTGCGGAAGTTCAATTAACAACCTACTAAGTGGGTAGACAGAGAGGAAAAGGTGGAGGGGGAAATGAGATATCGTTGTTAGTGAAAGGAAGCAAAGGGTAATTTTTAAAGCTTTGCATTTGCAGTTACTTTTCTCGAGAAAATATTTAATCATCACGTTGATAAATGAAACAAAAGAAACTAAAATTATTTATAACTTTGATTCATATATTTCTTGAATGCACTATAAATTTAACTTCCACCTCTAATACATTTCAATAAGGGAGCAGTAAAATTGGTTTAATGAAATATTAAAAAGTTGATTGTACGCTCAATTTGACTGACCTTCAGTCTTATATATTTTTTTTAAGATATAGCCTCAGATACATTTAAATGTTTGTCCGTGTGTTGTTGTGTATGTTTGTACAAATATATAGTATATAAAAAATGTATATTCATTTTTTATAATGAAAGACAACGACTACAAAAGCAAATACAACAGACAGCAGACTCATAACAAGCCAGAGAGGGAAATACCAGTCAGCAGTCGTCGCGACTCGCTCCGTCGGTGGTTGTTGTTGTTATTGTTATTGTTGTTATTTGGTTTCTTTCAAGTCCGTTTTTAGTCCAGTTCCAAATTGCCAACACTGTTGCTTACTGCTGCTTGTTGTTTCTTTTTTTTTTTTCATACACTTGCAGATAGCGGGGGGTCTTTTAATTTTTTAGCAAAAGTAAGCAGTAACGAGGTGTATTTTTGAAGGATTTAAAAGGGTCTTTTTTAGAGGGTAAATAATAAATAAATCAAATTTGGAAATACAGATTTGACATCGTTGGGTAAATGTTATTGTATCCGAATCAATACTCCACATTTAAACTGGGGATTTATGAAATTATGTACTTCTTTCTTGAGCCGTAGAAATCTGATTTGAAATTAATGAGCAATTCGAAATCTTCACTGACCTGGTGAGGGTATAGCAATCGTCGGATTTTGAAACCATCTGCCACCTTTTTCATGTTGTCTTCGTCTCGTCTTGCCGCTGCTCCAATAAGAAGAAGAAATCCAAACTGAATCTGGGAAGACAAGTTTTCGAAGCCAACGTTGAGCACTAGCCGCCGTGCCGCTCACTCTCGCCTCGGGTCGAATCGAATCCGACTCCGAGTCCGAATCTCTGGTTGTCTTTCTCGACTGGCGAAGCCTTCTAGTCGACAACACAACCCCACTCCACCACTTCACCTGGCCATATATTTCTTGTATCGGGTTTTCCATTGGTTCGGGCTTTTTGGGTGTTGTTTGTTGCTGCCTTTTGCTTTTTGTTGATTAGTATGCATATGTATTTGTGCTGAAGATATCGCTCGCACTGCTTGCGGTATCGTTACGAAACCACATATAAAAAGTTTTTTATTCGAAATTTATTTAAGTCTCTTCAACACACATCCAAAGTGTTTTATTTATTTATTTATTTTTCCTTCATACTATTTTTTTTTACTCAAATGCGGCTTAGTTTTTTATTAAGCGATTAACAAAGACCAGTTAGCAACGCGGCTTTTTTTTTGATTGTGAGAAGAATTTTGGGGGTTTTTTCTGGCCTCAGGAGATCTTCTCATTTTGGAGCTTGGTAAAAATTAGCCAAGATTTAAAAACTTTACATAATAGTAAAATTCTTCTGGAATTTATACATTTAAGAAAATAATTTAATAGTAATTTAATAAGTAATTTTTGGGATTTGAACTCACCCATATAGTAATTAATTATTGAAAGAATATTTTAAATAGGTCGATTTGAGTTAAGGATTTTAAGGGATGACACAGTGATATTTCAGTTGTACTACTTGTAGACTCCTTTTAAATTGATATCAAATTTCTAGTGTTTTCTTTATGATTTCGATTGATTTTAAAGATTGGTCTAGACACCCTATTTGATTCTACCACTAACGGCAAACCTGTTACTGCTCTTATGGGCTACAAAAAAAAAATAAGCCCTGCAAACGTGTGCGCCGGTAGTTTTTGTTTTTCGTAACCCCCTCCTCTTGGCGCGTTTTCTGATTAAATTTAAATTGCTTTTTATTGTCGGGGGTTGAGTTGTATTTGTTTTCATTGGCTTCAACGCTCGACCCAAAACCAGATTCTATGGGTGAGAGAGAGGATGGGGCGGGGGCTCATTAATACAGGCTTCGTAGAAAACACATTTCAAAGTTGTTTTGTTGTTCGTTTTGTT
Organism: Drosophila kikkawai; assembly: GCF_030179895.1. Taxonomy (NCBI): domain Eukaryota; kingdom Metazoa; phylum Arthropoda; class Insecta; order Diptera; family Drosophilidae; genus Drosophila; species Drosophila kikkawai. The sequence continues at coordinate 6,448,497 of NC_091730.1, read as the reverse complement.
TGAATACAATTTTTCTGGACATCAAACACAACAGCTGCTAAAAGCTTTCTTTATCCAGCGATTCCGGCGCGTTAATTTTGTAGTTTTGGTTGCTTTTCAGCAAACTGATAACGACGCTGTCACGTAAATAAGCTCTCACATAGGCCCCTAATCTAATCTTTTCGGTTGCGCCTGTCCGTGTCCGTGTCCCCTATATGTTGAAATTCGATTTATGCCAATTCACGGTCAATGTTTTCCCGATCCTCCGAATCAATTGCTTCACTCTTAGGTACACACATATACCAGTAAGAAAGCTTTACGCATTTCCGTTTCACTTTTTCGCTGTTAAGCAAGCCGCCCAATCTGAATTATGCAATGATCGGTCGTTGAACGAACAGTTCGACTCTTCGGCTGTGAGCTCCTTTTCCTTCAGTCATTCTGAATCGAGAATTTGTACTGGCTACAAGTTCATTGTACGCACTTTTTGTGGTTTTTTTTCTCTCTTATATATTTGCTTTCGATATATTTTTGTGACTGATGCTTATACCGGCGAGTTCAGTGCCTTCAGATAAGCTTAGGATGAATTATTGTGTGCCTCATAGCTTGTGTTATTATTGGAGCCATATTTAATTAATTGTACCCTAGAAACTGACTTTGATTATTTTCCCCACATGGAAGTAAACTTTGGTTTCGCTGAAACTGTTTACGATACAAGCTCACATTTTACGTCAGTGCTTACTTTTAGTTAATTGCACAATTAGTCAGTGTAAAGGTTATTATTACAAGTTGACGTTTATTTTGATTACACGTTATATATGATTTAAAATCTCTTAGCAAAGCAACAATCGGATATCTTTTATATCGTTCTTACTATAAACTTAAAATAAAAAATAATAGGATTTGATATATTAATTACCTGATATTATACTTGTAAAAACTATAGAATTAACTTTTTAAGTAACAGGAAAAAGAATTGCTTGCTTTGCAAATAAATGTCGAATTGTAATTCTAAATTACTTTTATTAAAGCGAATTTGTGAGCACAACAAGGCTTGAACTTTTTGAACTTGATGTGCATTTAGCACCTTTTTTATTTTTTATTGTTTTCCTTTTATCGTAAAATATTTCCCACTTGATGTATGACTCACACTCTCGGGGCAAATAAATACAGGCACTGAGAGAGAGCATTTGTGTTGTGGGTGCTGCTGCCGTTGTTGCTGTTGTCGTCGTTTTCGGACTATAAATAGCCCAGCGCTGAAGATAAAATTTAAAATATTGCCATTTTTATTATATAAAATAGATGTGTGCGTGTGTGTGCGAGAGAGTGGGTTTGTTTGCCTGACTCTCCCGATATTGAAAATGCACCGAAATGATGGGGGAAAAACAATACGAAATATATTTTCGCTACTTTGGCCGTACATGTTCAATGTCCAATGGCATTTTGGGATTCCCGTGTGGGTAATTACCAATAAGGCATGCGTCGATTTGCCGGAATCGCTATACCCGGTCCCCAGTCCCACAGATCTCTTCCCCGACCCCCCCAAGTTGGTTTGCCATCATCATTATCGGCGCGGCGGCTTCGGCAATTGATTATTCACTCCACACACTTGTACACCGCCGACCGTATATACTACTTTGACGTTTACTTACTATGTATGTATAGCGAACCAAGTGTCGCAGCCGTTATTGCTCTCAGTCGGTTGCATTTCAAGTACGCTTGTTGTTTTCCTCAATTTTTTCATCGATTTTAAGGTGTAGGTGCCTGTTAGTAAATTGGATGGGGCACGACGCATTCGTCTTGGATCTATCTATCTAGGGATTATTAACATATATGTATGTATATGTGGATTAGGTTTAATTTCAGTTTCTTAATTTCTGCTTAATTTTGAGCTTAATTTCTGAGAGTTCTGAAATGACCACAAGCTTATGTGTCTACATTTATACATATAATATATTAATTCAATTTTGATAAGATAACATTGAGCTTTTTCTAATTGAAATGTCTACTAGTTAGCACTGGAAAGTACTAATGGTTTGCTATAGACTCTTTCTTATATGATCTCTCTAGGACCTAGAGTCTAAGTTATTTATTTACAATCTTCCAGATAAGAACCTCTGTGTTTAATTAACTGTTCAAAGGTTTTGCTTGCATTTTTCTATCGATCAATCGGTCGATCGCTCTGGTATACGATTATAGGGGGTTGCAACTATGTGGTTTTGCAAAGATTTCCCAAGAAACTATTTAACTTATATACGTAGTTGGTTGAGAGGCCCGTCTTCGCAGTGCTTTTGTTGTTGCTTTTGATGCCCCACTTCCTCATTGGTTATTGTTATCACTGGGCTCTTCTTGTTGTTGTTGCTCTTACGAAGAACAACTGTAGCACAAAGAAAACTGCTCGTGCACAGCTGACAGCTGCATCGCTCTACAAACACAACTACATTCGTACATTGAGAAATGAGAAAAGAACCAACAACACAACATAGAGAGGCGGAGACGAGTGTGTCATCTATTTTTCACCCCGTGAGATTATACATTTTTACATAGTCACCTAGCTGGTAGGGGTGTGTGCTCGCTAAGAACGTGTGTGTTTGCCTTTTCTTTTGAGCATTCCATTGCACACGTTTTTCTTCCTTTTCTTTTTTTTCCAAAAGTTTCCATTTGTAATACCTCGTAGATAACCGAGGGTATTTTGGTTTTTTTTGGTGAAGCGACTACTTCTTATATGCAACTTGAATTATGAAGAAGACCGTATTTTAAAGATGTGATTTATTTTATTATTTTTGGAGTGAATTAAAATTTAAGTAATATTTCAAAGAAAGTTCCTGTTTAAATAAGGATCATTTGTTTAAATAGATTAAATCTAATAGAGACATCATCAAAGGACAATCCCTCAGAACTAAAAACTACAAAACATTCACATTTATTTGGTCTCTAGATAGTTTTCGTTGTCAGGCTCTCCCTTAAAAATCTGTGTCCAAGCTATTATCAGACCATTTATCTTTCCCTACTATATCCATTAAACATTTTTATGAATTCTGGGTATCATATAGTCTTATCCTTTTACTTTTGTCCGTTCTTTGTTTCATATTTTTGGTGGTTGCTTGAGCGGTTGACGACTCCTGATGCCTGCGGCCAGCTGTTGCCGAGATCCTCGCGTTTCCTTATCCTGTCCCTACCCCTGTCCGTGTCTGTCCCATGACCCTGATCCACCTCTTCCTTTACCTCTCCTGCTCTTCACATCACCTCGTCGTCACTCTTTATGCTGTATATATCAGTGCATTGGCCTCTCGCCGTTTTTCCCCTCAATGCTATTTGAACAAAAACGAAACTTGAAATTGTATTATTTCTCTTTTGGTGTCTGCGAGGTTTTATGGTTTTACCTATGTATATACATGCACACAATATGCACGGTTGAATGTATACGTTTGTATGTATGTATTTCAGCTAATTTGTTTAAAGTTGACTGCGAATTTGTTGTTACCGAGGCACACGCACACACCACCGACTAGAGGTTTACGCCGATGGTTAAAGGCATCGGCGGCGGCGTAGAGGTCAAAATGACTCGGCGGCGGCGGCGTAGTAGTCAGAAAGAACCGGCGGCGGCGGCGCGTCAAATAAGGCAAAAAGGCCATTTTAATGAGTTATTTATTTTTTTTTAAGTTTTATAAAGAACAATGACACTGAAGGCCGCGCTGAAGCTGCGCCGATGCCGCACCAGCGGCGCGCCGCGGCGCGCCGTTATTTTCATAATTTGGCGGCGGCGCGTCAAATAAGGCAAAAATCGGCGGCGGCGGCGGCGTGGCGCGGCGGCGTATATGTCTACCACCGACCACAGAATCAGCAGAGACTGAGAGCTGTCTATTTACTATGTAGGAGAGTTAAATAGCACTTGAAAGTGCATTTAGTATTAATATATTGATTGAATCTTTTAAGTTACCCTTCAGCGTAGCAGTTGTTGTTTTGTATCTACATTGTTGAGGAAGAAAACATTCTGGAAACACCAGATGAGGGAAAAGGAAGAGATTTTTATCAAAACCAACCCTCTCAGTGAGCCTTAGAGCGCATTTTAAGAAGTTTAAAATTTTGTGCCTCTTACAACAATCTGTTATTTTATGACACTTGCTTAATTTACCAGATATTGCAAAACTCGCGTTTGCGGTCAGATTGATTGAATGGAATAAACACGTTCTAAAAAAAATCCTCTTAGTTTAAAATCAAGTTTTTGCCATAGAATTATTATTATTTTTATGACCACAGCTGTGTATTATTAATAGAGTTTTTTTTAACCTTGGCGAAGTTTGGCTTTTATATTTGACTCTTTTTCTAGGCTACTTTTTGGATATTTTGAAATGTACGTGGGGAGGGGGAGTTTTATTCGTCGTCGTCGGGGGTTTTCTTCTCATCTTCCCGTTCCTCCGTTTCGTTTATTCCATGGACTTGATGCTTTCTCCCTCACTCCCACGGGCAGGTGTGCGCCCTTGACTGTTTAACTGTTTTACCCACTGGCAGTTGGGCAAAACGAAATAGAAATATATTTTTGTAGTTTCATTGTTGAATACATCCGCTCTTACCTTACCGTACGTACGCTCGGGTTTGCATTAGTGTGTGTTTGTGTGCGGCTCAAATTCCTAGCAAAAAACAACAAAAACAAAACAAACAGAGATAAGCCAGGCAAAAACGGTAGACTGAAAAGCAGGCACGGCGAAAATGTGAACAACACTCAAAACAAAATCACACGCACACACACGGGCGCGCGCTTTGGCGAGTTAGAAGATCAGCGCTACGGTAAATCTACCTGAAAGCGGAAAATTTTCATATGCAAAAATGTCAAAAGTGAACCAAAAAAACAACAACAAATGGCAGAAATATGATGGAGCGACAGGGAGCGTACTCTTAGCTCGGCATGGGATTCTCTTTCTATCGAGAGAGCGATCTTAAGAGAGTGATCTAAAATAAGAGAGTTACCATGAGAGTGCAAATGAACACAACGAGCGAGTAACCCTACGTAGTAACGTAAACACAAAACAGCTGAGCGGGAAAACGTATGATCGCAGCGGCCGCGTAACGCAAAACAAACAAAACGCCTAAGTAACGGTTTCGCGTTTGAATGGGAGAGTGGAAAATGCAAAAACAAAATACTCAAGTGCTTCCTTTCTTTTTTTTTATCAAAAGTGTAGAGTGAAAAGTAAAAGAGAAAATAAGTCAAAACTAGAACGCACCAGAGCAGAAATCACCAATACAACACTTACACAGAAAAGCAACAATCAACCTACCAAGTATGCCAACAATGCCATAAACGTGATTTTATACTAAAATTGGTCAACATTTTGCAGCATCTGTAGCAGTAACAACAACACCTTTAGTGCAGCTACGTAAATGTATATATGCCAACAAGAAGTCAACGTCCAATTTAAAGTTCATTTTGGTGTTGCTTCCTTTATCGATTGCTGCCCCTCCGATAGCAAAAACCACCCTCCGCCAATCGATAACTGTCACTAACCAACACTGCTCGGCGAGCGAGTGAGCGAAAACAGCTGATTGAGACGGGCGGCCTGTTGTTGTTGCAGTAGCTGTGCTTGGTTTATTGGGCCGAGGAAACTTTTTCGCTGCCCCGTAGCGGAGCGAGCGTGAAAGGGATAGAAGAGAAAGGAAAAGAGACCAGAGATAAAGAGCAGAAACTACAACGTGTGACGTGGTGGGGGCATACAGGTGGTAAAACAGCTGTTTCAACAGCAAGAACAACAAAGAACAGCCTCGAGAAAATCGGTTTTATGTAGAAATACAATAATCGTAAGTACTCCGCGCTTGTTTGCTTGTTAATCACACTATTAAGCCCAACTATTTTTTGTAGTGCCGTCTGCAGTTTTTCCAGCCAACCAACACATACACAAATATATAACGTAAGCGATTTATATGTATTTTCCTATATGTTCAAATGTATATGCTTAGACGTGCAGGGCTGCAGGTTACTTTTTTTTCGACACGCACATCTCAGAAGAGCCACACAACCTAAAAGAGAGATTAACAACGGAATGAGACGTCGACGACTGCCAAGTGCGCACATAAAATTGCAAACTTGTTTTCATTTCTTCGATCTCGCTCACTTACAAAAAGAACAACAACAATTAGGAAAAACACAGCAAGTGATACAAGGCACGTACATTCCGAATGCGACGAGAGGCTAAGAGAGTCGCACAGCAGCACACACCAGAGTGTGACCGAAAAAGAGAACGATCACTCACTCGCTGCTCTGTCGCACTTGTAACAAACGAGTGCACCCCAGAGAGCAAAGAGAGCAGCAGCAACAACAACAAGACCAAGAGCAAGCAACGGGCAACCACTTGAAAGCAACTCGTTTCGATTTCATTTAGCAGATACCTTTTGTACGTTGATTAAGATACCTTGGGACTCACAGACAGACACACTGCAAAAGTGTCCCCCACACAAAAGAAACAGCAGCAAACAAACTGCAATTGCAAAGAACGTACAATAAAATAAACAAAACCAGTGCCAAAAAAATAAATAATAAAATATTCCACAAATATCCAAAAATGTCTTGAGTTAAAGAGTCGAAAAACGCGTAAAGCGTAAGTTGTGTGAGTGTGTGCGAGCGCACCCCAATACCAGTGCATCCGAAGCACCAAAAGTAAAGTGGTTAAAAAAGGCATATTACAAAAATTTAACAACATTTCAAGTGCTGAAAACTGAACAACAATTTCGTGTGCTTGTGTGCAAAGAAACGACGATATGTGCCTACAAGTGAGTGTGCGCACACACAAAAACACACTTTGATTGACAAAAACGTACTTATGTGTATCTATGTGCAACTAATATACTAGCTGTGGACAAAAAATAATATAATAAGCAACAGAGCCAAAGTAGCAGCAGCAGTAAAATATATAAAAATCAACGTACAAACTCAGATGATTTTTAGCGAAAAAACGAAAAGAAAAATGATCAAGCAGCAGAAGCAAAAACAATAATAACAACAACAATTGCGGAGAAGCCAATCAAAACAGCAGTTGTCTCGCTTCAACGCGCTCGACCACGATCGACGAGAGAGTGGGCCAGAGCGAGAGCGAGAGCAGTCACGGACGTGTGCGAGCAGCCAGCAGCATTGATTTGATTGCTTGCTTTTGCTGTCTTTGATTTTGCTTATGGCCGCCGACTGACCTGAGGTGCTCTCTTACATACAAATATTTGTACATACCTATATGCAAGTGAGTGAGTGAGCAGGCAGGCACGCACCCACTGAGACAGCGCTTTGGCACCTGGCGCAGGAGTCGCTGCTGCTTGCGGCACTTTGAATAAGACAAAAAAAAAGTGGAAGCAACAACAAGGAACGGATAAGAGCAGTGGCAAAGGCAACAGCCAGCCTTCCGCCGCCCCGTCTCTCTCCCTCGTGAAACCGAAACAGGGACAGAGCGAGCATACATGCTGCCTACCTTAACCCAATTAAAATACCATATTATTTAACAAAAGAAATTGTGTTATTTGCAATCAGCGCACACATACACATGCCAACGGCAAAGAGAGCAAGAGACAGTGAGATCGAGATTTAGAGAGGCAGAGGCAAAGAGAGCGCAATACTTTTTGAAAGTATAAAAAAATTTACAAATTACGGAAGTGAAATTCTCGAAACCGTGAAGAAATACAAATACAAAGAGAGTGTTGTGTATTGCCAGCCTGCATTTGAAATTCAAAAAATATTTATTTGTTGTAAGCTCAGCTTGAAAAACGAAAGAAAAGCAAAAGAAAGACATTTACAATACCGTGTTCAGGTGTTGGTGGGTGTGCGTGTGAGAGAGCAAATAGAGCTGTGCATATGTGTGTGTCACGTCTTAGCAACAACGTACATTTCGCGTTTACGATTACAACATACTAAATTCAGGCATTATTTGCACAGAACCAACAACAACAACCACAACAGACGCAGGAGAGCAGAACTTCCAGGCAGCTTCCAGGACCAGGGTCACCTCCGCGATAGACTTCCTTCCACACAACGTGTGCTTCCCCCTTCCTACTCAAAAGTGTACACTTCCAGCCAAGAACCGCTACCTTCAACATTTTTCAAGCTGGCCAAACCACAGCTAGAAGAAGAGAAACCACAAATAAAGAAATCTTGGAAGAACAGGAGCAGGAGCAACTGAAGCAATTAGCAAGATCACAAGAAGTTAACCGATCGAGCAGAGGAAAGTGGACGACATTTATTGCGACCCAATTGGCGGCTAGCTGCGCGCACGTTATGACCAATTCGATTGCGTCAACGAAATGCCTGCCGCCCAATGTTTTATCGACCGGCAACTATGGAATGTCCCAGAGCCACCGCTACAACAACGATGATAGCAAGGAGTACATCATTGTCAAGCTCACCGATTCCGCCTTCCGTGCGATCGAGGAGTATCAGCGCGATGACAATGCCAAGCGTTTGCAGCCCAACCAAAGGGCTAAGATCCAGTTTGTTGGCAACGACGGTTTCATACACTTCCCGTCGCGTCCAGCAGCGACGGATCCTAATGGCAATGCTAATGGCAATGACAGCGGCGGCAACGGCGGCGGTGGACGAAAATTTGGCTTCACCATCAACAACATGGAGGGAACGCTGGAATGCGTCCAGCAGCAGCAACAAAACCTGGGAGTCCTCGGTGCCGTCACCCTGCGGATGCGAATTCATGCGAACGACGATGTCTACGACACGACACGCACAAAAATGGCCAAAGCCGAGGAGACGGAGAAGAGCAAGTGCATTCGGGAGATTAAGCCAAATCAGTCGGATATTGGGCGTAAGGTGAAAAAGCCAACGTCCTCAGTGTCATCCTCATCCTCCTCCGCCTCAGCCGCAGCTTCAGCATTCTCCTCCTCAAGCTCCAATTCTGGTTCGACGACGACGGCATTTCACCATCACAGCAACAGCAACAACAGTGGGAACAACAGCAGCAGCAGCAATAGTTTTAATAGCAACAACAACCATAGTCGTAAGTTAGGTTCATCGCCATTTAATGGCCTAGGCGTAGGTTTGGGAGGCAACGGCGGCTCCTCCTCCGCCGCCGCCGCATATGCCTCACGTTCGCCCAATCCCAGCACGCTGGGCGCCAGCGGCACAGTCAATGGTCGCTACCACAGCGGCACTAGCAGCAGCAGCAGTGGTGTTGGTGGTGGAGCCGCCACATCGCTGGCCTCTACGTTTGCCAACGGCATCTCGCATGGATATAACCTGAGCGGCAGCTCGCCAAGGGATGCAATGCCAGCGGCGGCGTCGTCAGCAGCATCAGCCATTAATTCCTCTTCCTCGGCGAACGGACGCAGCAAAATGCAGCAAGGGGGAGGTCTCACCTCGTCTTCGTCCTCCAGGAGTGCCAACAACAAGTCTTCGGGCGCCAACAAGATGTCGGATGTGTCTAGGCGCAACATACGCGAGCGCCTAATCCATTTGCTAGCCCTTAAGGCGTTTAAGAAGCCCGAACTGTTTGCCCGACTGAAGAATGAGGGCATCCGCGATCGGGAGCGTAACCAGATTACTAACATACTCATGGACATTAGCACCATGTCGCACAATACGTACAATCTGCGTCGTCAGATGTGGAATGATGTGGACGAGAACTGGCAGTTCTTCAGCGAGCAGGAGCTGCAGCAATTGAAGCGCCGCAAGCCCCAGAATCTAACGCCTCCGATGAGCTCGGATGCGGGTAGCTCGACGTCTGGTCAGAGTCCCACATCGACGCACACCGGCAGTCCGCCGCCGCCCTCGAACAGCGGCGCAGGCGGAGCTGGGCCTGGGGGAGCCGGAGGCAGCATGAAGCGCACCAGCCTCGAGTACGACGAGACCATGTTTAGCACTGTTCAGCCCAAGAAGCAGCGCATCAGTCACTACAAAAAGGACACTCCGCCATCGGGGACCTCGTACTCAAGCTCCTCAGCCTCCGGTTCGATGTCGATGCTGGGTTCCTCAATGAACTCTAGCCGGAATCGTTATACGCCGCCTCAGCGCCAACCTGGACCGTTGGATGATCACAGCACCAGTGATCTTAGCTACAATGTGCTGGACAACATGGAGGAGTTTATGAGCTCGACGGCAGCAGCAGCAGTCACGCAGCACCAAGCATCGATGGAACAGCAGCATCAGCAGCAAACGCATATTCATCCAAGGAGCAGTAGCAGCAGCAGCCGGCGAGGCAGCTCCTCAATTGGCAATGGAGGCGCGGCCAGCAATGGGGTCAATGGAAACAAGGACAAGCGCAACTCCACAGGCAGCAATTCGAGCAGCTCCAGTGGCTATGAAACGCAACAGGAAAGGCAGCAGCGGGCAACGGCATCAACGATGTCGGCTAGCCGCAGCAGTAACAAGTCATCATCCGCCTCAGCCTCCTCCTCTACCGCGACAACGCCTCCCAAGCTAGCGGCTAGCTTTGTGCCCGCTGCAGCATCCGGACCCAGCAAGCAGCGAATGCCACCCCAGCAGAGTGAATACAATTCGTCGTACAGCAATGGTAACAACACGCAGCAACATGCTGCCTCCAACAGCAAGAAACGGACGAGTAGTAGTAGTGGTAATCCCAGTGGTCAGCGTCAAAGGAATTCCAGTTCCTCCAACTCGGGGTATCAGCAAGTGCCACCACCAAACTCTTCCTCGTCCTCCAACTCGCGATCCTCCCTCCAGCAACAGCAGCAAGTGCATCATCAACAGCAACAGCAGCAACAGGCGCAACAACAGCAGCAGCATCATTACCATCATCAGCAGGCCAAGCAGCATCCATCGCCCACGCAACAATTGGCAGCTGCCGCACATGCCTACGCGCATGCCACGGCGGACACGGATGCCTCGTCCATGCCCCGCTACGACTTTAGCCAGTTCGTTCCCATCCAGTCGGTCGAGGGGCGGCGTAGGTACAAGACTGAGTTCGAGAGCGACTACGATGAGTACTGCAAGTTGTTGACCCGCGTTGAGGATGTACGCAATCGGTTCCAGGACTTGTCCGAGCGCTTGGAAAGCGCCCGGATCAGTGACTCTGGGTATGGCGACTACGATCACATCAAGCACCAGATAGTGTGCGAATATCAAAGGATCAAGAACGATCGCACTGTTTGCGAGGACAAGCAAAGGTTCGACTACCTGCATGCCAAGCTGGCGCACATCAAGCAGCTGGTGACGGATTATGACAAGACTTTAATGAGTGCAGCCTCCAATAATGTGGCGGCGACGACAACGGCGATGGTGCCACCGAATCCAGCGGTGGCCGAGGCAGCCGACAGATTGGCGGAGCAGCAGCGAAGGCAACACCATGCGGCTGAGACGATAGAACACCAGCAGCAGCAAGAGCAACAACGCCATCATCCCCAACAGCATCACTCACAGGAGCAACACCATCCGCAGCATCCCCAGCAGCAGCAGCACGATAGCGATTCTGATGACAGCTCGAACAGCTCTGATTCCAACGATGATGATGACGAAGAGGACTGCGATGATTCCAACTCCAATACAGATGACGATGAGGCCCGCCGCTATTGATCCTGCTGGAACTGCTTCGATGACCCGATGACACTCAATATACATACACTCTAGAGCTGGAAAAACATCCAAGTATCGAAAACTTTTATACTTTGCAGCTCCAAGATACACTGATCCCCGCAATGTAAAAAGGCAAATAAAAACTAAACAAAAATAAAAAAAAAAAACGTGGAAGAGACTATTACAACAAACACTACAATCTTATAAAAATGACGAAAAACAACACAAAAAAAAAAAAACAACAACCAACAAAACCGAAAAACACCAACAAAAACGTTCTACAAGAAAATGTTCTACAGCAACAACAAAAAAATCTTCAAAAAAAATGTTGAAACTATGTTAACAAAAACAAAACGAAAAATTACAACTTTTGCGTAAATTTTTTAAATTTAAATTAAACTACAAGAATAAGTGTATGATGTTCTGCATCTATGAACTATATACACACATAAACACATGAGTACATAACAAGAGAAGACGGAAGACGAGGATGATGGAGGCAAAAGCAAAAGCAAAATATACACGAGTTGTAGACTTAATTTTTCTGTTGAGCATATATATTGAGCAGCTTAAATAAGTAACTAAATGAAGGCAAAAAACACAATGTTTACCTTGCGTTTTTGTGCGTGTAATAATCATTATTACTATTATTATAATATTATTATTATCAACTTTTAAATATAGCCTGTACGTTTTTCGTTTTTAATCTAGACTCTTCTTATTTGTATTCTTGATTTTTTGTTACAAACAACGGCAGACCACACTAATCACTTACTCACACAGACACACACCATACCTACACCCACTACACACTCATCGAACATTTTTTTTTGCATTTTTGGGGCATAGCTTTTGTTTTAGATTTGTGTGTATAGAGAAGGAAGAGATCGAGAGAGAATGAGAGATAGGCCCAATAGTCCTGTTTCCTGCTTTCTGAATCTCAGAATCTGTACAGTGTGGGACTGGGATCGGGATGGGGATCCGGGACTGGGCTGCGGCTGCGAGTAGAGTTAACTGATATTGAGCCAATGTTTGCCTAGGCCTACGATGACCACAATTAAATTCCGTAACCGACGAAACTGACACGACAGCTATAGAGATAAAGATGATAGCACCGCAGAAACTGAAAAAGAATCCAAGTGCACATGGTAAAGGGAAAGGTAACAGGGTTCTTAAGGTTGTACGGGCCGAATCTCCCGTTACGGCTAACGCTCACTTTTTATGCTATCCTTTCGATAAATATAAAAATTGTAGTAAATTTACTTTCGCACTTTCAAGTGCTTTAAATACAAGTTTATCAATTGGACAAATCTAAACTACACATAAAAGAATCAAATTCAAGTTTATCGATTCGACAAATGTTAACTACAAATCAAGGAATCAGCTCCTTATGCTACATACATTTGTGCTTAATGTTCAACTTAATAAAATTCTTTCTTCAATTAAGAAGTGAAAAATCAATTTTCAAAGCTTGGTACTGTACTCCCTAAACCTATTACCTATCCGTTAAAATGTGACTGGCAGATCGGATGTGTGTAAATTATATATATTTCACTTTAGTGGTGTTGCATGCGGGCGTGCCTCTAAACAATAGACTGAACTTTTTAAAAACGGCTTGTGTAGTGAAAAAAATCTTTTGTTTTATGTAGATAACTATATAGTTAATTTGTTATATATATATATATATTTGTGTTTTTGATTTTACAACCATTTTTTGTTTTGCGATCGGAAGCGTGCGTTGGTATATTTTCTAACATTTTAAAATACCTTTCAACCATAGGGACTTTTTAGAAACAAAAACATTAAATATGTGTTTTATTTGCGGCTTTCAGACACATGTTATCATTGCTCAAAAAACTACATATGAGAGGACTAATAGAAATGATATACTTAATGGTTGTATCACAGCTATATACTGCGACCCCCTGAGTTGTTTGCTTTTAGTTTTAGAACAACTCTAAGCTTCCTTAAGTAAAATAGTAACGAAAACAAAACAACAAAAGCAGGCAAAAGTGAGAGGTGAAGAGATAGTAACGAAGTCAGTCGCTTAAAAAGTATAAAATAATTTGCTGAAACAACTCTAGTGTCCAAAAAAAAAAATCTTGATAGGAAAACTAACAAGACAGAGCATTGAGGAGAAGGATATAAAAGAAAAGTAACACGAAATTGATGAGAAGAACCTTATGAAATTTTAGCTATTTCGTTGCAATATTTTTTATATACGATATTTAAGTATAGTCGCGAGGGAGGGGAGAAAAAACAAAGAAACAAACGAATGGGAAAATCAAATGAAACAATGATGAGATCAAGTTGCAAAAAATCAAGCGTTTAAAATCGATTCGTAGCAATTACAAAATCAAGAAAACAAAATCATATACAATTTATATACAAGAAAACTAAATATATACACCATATATATATTATATACAACATTGACATTTGATAAGCAAACAAACGAAAACTTACTAGTTTTATAAATACATTAATGCCACGCCCACGCCCACAACAACACACAGCAACACATGAACTAACAACATACAACAGCAATTGAGAAGGAACTTATTAACGATTAATGTTTAACGACGATTGTGTGTAAGCCGATAAAACTGAAGGAGAAGGAGTAGAAACCAGATCAAGAGACATGAGAAAAATATTATTATTATTATTATTATTATTGTAAATCTAAGAGCAAAACCGCTGACAAGACCAGCAGAATGAAAAATCTTACAAAAAAACGAGATATTGTTATATACTAGTAATTATTAAGACCACAAACAAACAACAAACAAAAGAAGAAAGAAAGAAAACTTAAAAAAAAAACATCAAAACAAGAAAAAAAATATAAAAAATAGAATCAAATAAAATATTGAATCGAAAAAAAACTGTGTTTATTTATTATATTTTTGCAGGTTTTAACATTTCAGTTAGAAGTCTGGAACTCATAAATATACATAATAATATATTAATAAAAAGAAAATATATAAAAATTAAAAAAAGGACAAATATATTACTACGATTTCGAAAGATATCTTAGAAGAGGTTTTTAATTTAATTTTTTTTTCGATTATTCGATTAAACAGAATATCGATCTCTCGCCTGTATATCGCACCGCTAAAGTATCGATTTATTTCGATACAGTTTCGATATATCCATTTTTGCAGCAATCCCTCCTAATCTGAATCTGAAACTAATGCGCCTTGAACATGACCCACGGTAAAACAGCGATCGTGTTTGCAGACACAGATCACCTTTTGTAGAAGATCTCTAATAAGAAATCATACTCTTAACTTTTACCTTGTTTAGAAGAAGAAGAGGCGCAGGAGGACAATGCTCAGGTGGCTGAACTCTCCAACGATTCGGATGCGCCTTTAAAGCCTAATGTAAGTGACAACCTTTGGCTTTAGCTTTTCAGTTTTCATCATAATAACAATTTATTTTGGGATAGAATGACGAGGATGACGATTACGATCCCGAGGATAATCGCAAGAAGAAGAAGGGCAAGAAGCGCAAGACCAGAAAGGGCGAGGAGAAGGGTCGCAAGAAGAAAAAGCGCAAGAAGAACGAGAGCGAGGAGGACAGTGACTTTGTCCAGCAGCAGCACGATGAGGAGGTGGAGTATCCCAGTACCTCAAAGCGTGGTCGTAAGCGCAAGGAGGAGAAGCAGGCGGCCAAGGAGAAGGAATCATCTGCTTCATCTGGTAAGGATTACAAATTCTAATACATGTAAACCCCCTTCCTCATTAATTTTCTTCCCATTTTCCAGGCATGCCCTCCGTGGAGGACGTCTGCTCGGCCTTCAGCGTGTGCGACGTGGACATCGAGTACAGCGAGGAGGAGCTGCAGAGTCTCACCACCTACAAGGCTTTCATGCAGCATGTGCGTCCCATTTTGCAGAAGGAGAATCCCAAAATTGCTGCCCCCAAACTGATGATGCTGGTGGCCGCCAAGTGGCGTGAGTTCTGCGAGAGCAATCCTCACATCCAGCAGGAGGGCAGCAGTGGTGCTGGCGCGGGCTCCGGCAACTCAGGTGGACAGGCGCGCAGTGTGGCCGGTGATGAGGCGGGAGATGAGCCCCGATCATCGCGCTCCTCTCGCAACGAGAAGCCCGACGACATTTACGAGGAGGCAGCCGAAGAGGAGGAAGAAGAGGAGGAGGAAGAGCTAAAGAAGCCACGTCGCAAGCGTAGCGGGCGAGGCAAAAAGGGTCGACGACCCTCTGGCAAGGTGCCCACTTTAAAAATCAAGCTGGGCAAGCGCAAGCGCGACAGCTCCGACGACGAGCAAGATGCCAGCGGTGGATCTGAACGTGACTCGGATTTGGAGTTTGAACGCATGCTCCAAAAGTCCGACGATAGTGCCGACGAAAAGGAAGCAGCGGCACCCTCAGGCTCCTCCTCCAAGGCAGACAATTCGGCTACCCCAGCTGCTGCTCAGGATGATGGAGCTCCTGTGGTGCGCAAAAAGGCCAAGACAAAGATTGGCAACAAGTTCAAGAAAAAGAACAAATTGAAGAAGACCAAGAATTTTCCCGAGGGCGAGGACGGCGAGCATGAGCATCAGGATTACTGCGAGGTGTGCCAGCAAGGTGGCGAGATTATACTCTGCGACACTTGCCCTAGGGCTTACCATTTGGTTTGCCTGGAACCAGAGCTGGATGAGCCACCAGAGGGCAAGTGGTCTTGCCCGCACTGCGAGGCTGATGGTGGTGCCGCTGAGGAGGAGGACGATGATGAGCACCAGGAGTTTTGCCGCGTGTGCAAGGATGGCGGCGAACTGCTCTGCTGCGACTCATGCCCCTCGGCTTATCACACTTTCTGCTTGAATCCCCCACTGGACACCATACCCGATGGCGACTGGCGTTGTCCGCGCTGCAGTTGCCCGCCTCTCACTGGCAAGGCAGAGAAGATCATCACCTGGCGCTGGGCAGTGCGTGCCGGTGACGATGGTCCCTCCACTTCTAAAGGTTCCAAGAGCAGCGGCAACTCTCGGGTTCGCGAGTATTTTATCAAGTGGCACAACATGTCTTATTGGCACTGCGAATGGGTGCCTGAGGTCCAATTGGACGTACATCATCCTCTGATGATTCGCTCTTTCCAGCGCAAGTATGATATGGAGGAGCCACCCAAGTTTGAGGAGTCTCTAGACGAGGCGGATACTCGGTTTAAGCGTATCCAACGACACAAGGACAAGGTGGGCATGAAGGCCGATGAGGATGATGTGGAGCAGCTGGAGGAACGCTTCTACAAGAATGGCGTTAAGCCCGAGTGGCTTATTGTCCAGAGGGTCATTAACCATAGGACGGCCAGGGATGGCAGCACCATGTATCTGGTTAAATGGCGTGAGTTGCCCTATGACAAATCCACTTGGGAAGAGGAGGGCGATGATATACAAGGTCTCAGACAGGCCATTGACTACTATCAGGATCTGCGAGCTGTCTGCACCTCGGAGAACACACGCTCCAGCAGCAAGAAGAGCAAAAAGGGACGCAAGTCTAAGCTCAAGGTGGAGGATGATGATGATCGGCCGGTGAAGCACTATACCCCACCGCCGGAGAAACCCACCACGGATTTGAAGAAGAAGTACGAGGGTCAGCCTGCTTTCCTGGAGGGCACAGGCATGCAACTGCATCCTTACCAGATTGAGGGCATCAACTGGTTGCGCTACAGCTGGGGCCAGAGCATAGATACGATCCTGGCCGATGAAATGGGTCTGGGCAAGACTATACAGACGGTGACTTTCCTGTATTCCCTATACAAAGAGGGCCACTGTAGGGGACCCTTCCTGGTGGCTGTGCCTCTGTCCACTTTGGTCAATTGGGAGCGTGAATTCGAACTCTGGGCTCCAGATTTCTACTGCATTACCTACATAGGCGACAAGGACTCGCGAGCGGTTATAAGGGAGAACGAGTTGAGCTTCGAGGAGGGCGCTATACGGGGAAGCAAAGTCTCCCGTCTGCGTACGACGCAGTACAAATTCAATGTCCTGCTGACCAGCTACGAGCTAATCTCCATGGATGCCGCCTGTCTGGGCAGCATTGATTGGGCTGTGCTAGTGGTGGATGAGGCACATCGCTTGAAGAGCAACCAAAGCAAGTTCTTCCGCATCCTCAACAGCTACTCTATAGCCTACAAGCTGCTGCTGACGGGAACACCTCTGCAAAACAACCTGGAGGAGTTGTTCCATCTCCTCAACTTCCTGAGTCGGGATAAGTTTAATGACTTACAAGCCTTCCAAGGTGAGTTTGCGGATGTGTCCAAGGAGGAGCAAGTAAAGCGTCTGCATGAAATGCTGGGACCTCACATGCTGCGTCGTTTGAAAACAGATGTCTTGAAGAACATGCCCTCCAAGTCAGAGTTCATAGTGCGTGTGGAGCTGTCAGCCATGCAAAAAAAATTCTACAAATTTATCCTCACCAAAAACTACGAGGCTTTGAACTCCAAGAGCGGCGGTGGATCTTGTTCCCTCATCAACATCATGATGGATCTGAAAAAGTGCTGCAATCATCCGTATCTCTTCCCCTCCGCCGCCGAGGAGGCACCCACCTCTGCTGGCGGTCTGTACGAGGTCAACTCCCTGACCAAGGCTGCCGGCAAGCTGGTTTTACTCTCCAAGATGCTGAAGCTACTCAAATCGCAGAACCATCGTGTGCTTATTTTCTCGCAAATGACAAAAATGCTGGACATTCTGGAGGACTTTCTCGAGGGCGAGCAGTACAAATACGAGAGGATTGATGGTGGTATCACGGGCACTGTGCGCCAGGAGGCCATCGATCGCTTCAATGCACCCGGAGCCCAGCAGTTTGTCTTTTTGCTGAGTACCCGAGCTGGTGGTTTGGGCATTAATTTGGCCACAGCCGACACGGTCATTATTTACGACTCGGATTGGAATCCTCACAATGACATACAGGCCTTCTCCCGCGCCCATCGTATCGGTCAGGCCAACAAGGTGATGATCTATCGGTTTGTCACCCGAAATTCTGTGGAGGAGCGTGTGACGCAGGTGGCCAAGCGGAAGATGATGCTCACCCATCTGGTGGTTAGGCCTGGCATGGGCGGCAAGGGTGCCAACTTTACCAAGCAGGAACTAGATGATATCCTGAGATTCGGTACCGAGGATCTGTTCAAGGAGGATGACAAGGAGGAGGCCATTCACTACGACGACAAGGCAGTGGCTGAACTCCTGGATCGTACAAACCGCGGCATTGAGGAGAAGGAGTCCTGGGCAAATGAGTATCTCTCATCCTTCAAGGTGGCCTCTTATGCCACCAAGGAGGAGGAAGAGGAGGAGGAGACCGAGATTATCAAGCAGGACGCAGAGAACTCTGATCCCGCTTACTGGGTGAAACTGCTGCGCCACCACTACGAGCAGCACCAGGAGGATGTGGGACGCAGCCTGGGAAAGGGCAAGCGTGTACGCAAGCAAGTCAACTACACAGATGGCGGGGTTGTGGCTGCAGACACCACTCGGGATGATTCCAACTGGCAGGACAATGGCAGCGAGTATAATTCAGAGTACTCCGCGGGATCCGATGAAGACGGCGGGGATGATGACTTTGATGACCAGAACGGCGGCGGCGATAGGAAGGCCAAGCGGCGTTTGGAGCGTCGCGATGATCGTCCCCTGCCCCCGCTTCTGGCTCGCGTTGGTGGCAACATCGAGGTGTTGGGCTTCAATGCCCGCCAGCGAAAGAGTTTCCTCAATGCCATCATGCGCTATGGCATGCCTCCCCAGGATGCCTTCAACTCGCAGTGGCTGGTTAGGGATTTACGTGGCAAATCAGAGAGGAATTTCAAGGCCTATGTCTCGCTGTTCATGCGGCATCTGTGCGAGCCGGGCGCAGACAATGCGGAGACCTTTGCCGATGGCGTGCCTCGTGAAGGACTCTCCCGCCAGCATGTGCTCACTCGGATTGGTGTGATGTCCCTCATACGCAAGAAGGTGCAGGAATTCGAGCACATCAATGGTTACTACAGCATGCCAGAGTTGATCCTGAAGCCCTGCGAGCCGGTCAGATCTGCTCTCAAGCAGCAGGATGCTGGAACGGCTTTAGAAGCTCCACCAGCAGGCGTGGTCAAGGTTGATGTGGACAAGAGCGCCACCACTAGCAACAGCGCCACTCCCGCCACCAGTGCGGCACCCAGTCCAGCGCCAGCTTCTGAAAAGGGCGACGAGAAGGAGAAGGAAAAGGACAAGGACTCTTCAGAGAAGGAGAAGGAAAAGGAGAAGGCTTCGCCAGAGAAGAGCAGCGAGGTAAAGCAAGAGCAAGAGGCTGAAGGCGGTGACAAGAAGCCCGCAGATGTCAAGGTGGAGCCAACGGCGGAAGAAGGTGACACAAAGCCAGCCAGCGAGGCAGCCGATGTCAAGGCCGAGCTGGCCAAGACAGAGCCCAAGGAAGAGGCCAAGGAACCTGAGCTCAAGGAAGAGCTCAAGACCGAAGAGGAGGATAACAAGGAGAAGGAGAAAGAAAAGGAAAATGAGAAGGAAAAGGAGAAAGAAAAGGAGAAAGAAAAGGAGAAGGAAAAGGAGAAGCTGGAGGACAAAAAGCCACTGGCAGCCACAACAACAGTGATTGACGATGACGATGATGATGTAATGATCGTCAAAGAGGATGGTGAGCTAGAGAAGCCCAGCGCCAGTTCACCCAAGGATCATAAAGCAGCCGCTGCCGCTGCAGCCGTAGCAACTGGCGCCGCCGCCGGCAAGGCTGGTGTAGAGGACAGCTTGGAGGTTCTTAAGCGCAAATTCATGTTCAACATTGCCGATGGCGGCTTCACCGAACTGCACACCCTGTGGCTCAACGAGGAGAAGGCGGCGGTTCCCGGCCGGGAGTATGAGATCTGGCATCGTCGCCACGACTACTGGCTGCTGGCGGGGATCGTTACCCATGGCTATGGTCGCTGGCAGGACATCCAAAACGATATTCGCTTTGCGATAATCAATGAACCCTTCAAGATGGACGTGGGCAAGGGCAACTTTTTGGAGATCAAGAACAAGTTCCTGGCCCGCCGCTTCAAGCTGCTGGAGCAGGCTCTGGTCATTGAGGAGCAGTTGAGGCGTGCTGCCTACCTGAATCTTGCCCAGGACCCTAGCCATCCGGCAATGTCGCTTAATGCCCGCTTTGCCGAGGTCGAGTGCCTGGCCGAGAGTCATCAGCATCTTAGCAAGGAGTCGCTGGCGGGCAACAAGCCTGCGAATGCAGTCCTGCACAAGGTGCTCAACCAGCTGGAGGAGCTGCTGTCCGACATGAAGAGCGATGTGTCCCGCCTGCCGGCCACATTAGCACGTATTCCGCCCGTGGCCCAGCGCCTGCAGATGTCCGAGCGATCGATCCTCTCCCGTTTGGCAGCCACTGCCGGCAATGCCTCCAATGCAGGTGGGTTTTTAGACATATATTTTTTAAACTTATTTTTAATTAATTTAATAATTGTTATTATTTCTTTTGCAGCTCAATTAATGGCACAATTCCCGGCTGGCTTCCAGGGCGCAACACTGCCAGCATTCACTGGCGGACCGGCTGGCAATTTTGCCAATTTCCGGCCACAGTTCTCGGTGCCCGGTCAGCTATCGAATAATTCCGGCGCCTAAGGCAGCAAAGCAAGGCAGGCAACACTCTCCTCAATAATAATATCTACGTTTAAGCGCATTCGTATTCGTATTCCATGCAAATATATACTTTACTCTCGAGCTAAGAATTTAAATTTCAAAACACACACACACCCACGTACATATATATTTATGATAATCATTTGCAATGAAATCTCGATATCGCGTTCACACAAATATATTAAAATTCTACATGTTCTGACACTTGACGGAATGGCGGTAGGATGTTGGATGTTGGATTTTGTCCTGGCTATCAGCTACGACACCTGAAATGCTCCCGGGGCGGATCTCGCGGCCGATTCACACATACGACAAGTTTAAATAATTATTCTTATTTACCTACATTACTTACTATGTGATTAAAACATAATCTAGATACAATATATAAATGTATTGAATTCCATTGCAAAGAACGAGCTGTGTTTGTTTATTGGGAGTGGTTTAAGTTTAAAGAAAAGGTTAAAAGGAATGTATATCCTTGCAGTTTGAAATTGGAGCATTAGGAATCGATCCATGACGGTCAAAGGGGAAAAAAACTAATAGAAATATACAAAACAAATAATAATAATAATAACAAGAAAGAAAGCTAACTAACAGCCAAAGTTTGTATACCCTTGCAGGTAACAATTAAAATATATCATAACTAAGCCAAAAATGCATTAATTTCGATTCGGAAAGCAGTTTTGTGTTAGTTTTTATAAGCCTACAAAAATTGCATACCAAATTTAAAATTTAAAGAAATCAAAATTTTTGGGTATTTTTGAAAATATTAATGATGTAACCCCTTATCAAATTTTGCAAAAATGGCAAAAAAATCGATTTCTTCCGGACAGATCTAGAAAGATTCCCCTGTTGATGCTGATCAAGAATATATATGGTTTATGTGGTCGGAAATGATTCCTTCACTTAGAAAAATATTATTTTGTATTATAAAATCGGATTTTTTGTATTTAAAAACTTCTTAATTTTTTTAAAATTAAAAATATCATAACTCGGCCAAAAGAGCATTAATTTTAAATCGGAAAACTGTTCTGTGCAAGATTTTCTACATTTTCATTCAAAAATTCATTCATTTGAAAATTCAATTTTTTATCAAAATCAAAAATTTTAATGATGTAACCCCTTATGAAATTTCGCAAAAAATGGCAAAAAAATCGATTTCTTCCGGACATGTCTAGAAAGATTCCCCTGTTTATGCTGATCAAGAATATATATGGTTTATAGGGTCGGAAATGATTCCTTAATTAACTTGCGAGCTTCTGTTTGAAATTAGAATACTAATAATAACTATATAATACCCTCCCTCCTCAAAGAAAAACTTCAAAACTTGATTCGCATTTGGTTTAAGCGATAAAAGTTGCGTTTTATTCATAGCTTTTCGTTTCGTTTCGAATATATCATCATGTTCCATGTATGTATATTAATATAAATTAGTCAAGTTCTGTATATATATATATCTGTGGGGTGTGTATATATATTTGTAAATATCAAATACATAATCAGTAGACATAACTGCAATACTTGTTTCGCTTCACAATCGATAATCGTGTAATGAGTCTGCGATGAAATTCGTGCAACGTCTTGATATATATATTGCTGATCCGTGTGATTAATATCAGAAACTGTTTACAACATCTATTTACACACAACGAAAAAAAAAACAAACAAATTAAACAATTACCAATTTAAAATTACAAATTACATGGAATAGCTGTGGCACTGCGAGAGCGCCTAATACAATACGCACATTCTAAATTATACAATTATATACAACAAAAACAAGGGGCAAAACAAGAGGGGAAATAACTGAAAATAAACATATAAAGTATTTACACAAGCTGGACTTCAATATTATGGTACATGCTCTGGCAAAGAAGGTAGAATTAAGGCTTAAGACTACAATAATTAGGCGACTAAATAATAGCATACATAATAGCAGCAAATATTTCCAAAACTGAGCTTAAAATAGTAAATAACAAAACGCACAAAAGCACAAAACTTTAGAACAATATCTTTAGGAGAATAGAGGGAATATATATATATATAATATAGTCCTTCATAGCCAGGATGATGATGATCCACGATTATCATCATCAGTTAGGAAATTGAGCACAGCTTCTTTAGCTCGCCCTCGGTCTCGTCCACCTCAAGCTGCAGACTGCTGGCGGCATTGGGCAGCGCTCGACCCTCAATGTTGGGTAAATACGGTTCGTAGTCCAGACCCTTGCGCTCGTAAAACAGGAGATAGGCGGCACTGGGATCGATGACTGGTGGCTTCTGTGATATTTCGCGGCAAGAGCTGTCGTTGTAGCAATACCAGGAACCAGTTCCATTGGCTGCATAGGAAATGTAGTGGCCACCATTCAGCATGCCCGAGTGAGACTGTGCAAGCAAAAATGGGAGGAAATAGTATCTGCCTGGAATTAAGTTAACACTTGGAGACTTACCACCACGGCATAGAGCCTGTACTTGGGATCAAACTCATCCACCTCCGGCTTGAGTCGATGCTGGTGATAATCCTCAAACTCCCCGTCCACTATGGGCGTTTTCGTGAGACTCGTGGAGATGAGGCGTTGTCGTCGCCTTGCTGCATTGCTGGTTTTACTCTGCCGCAGAATATTATTCCCAGCAGAGATGGGCTTCGCCTGCGTTTCCAGCTCCTCCTTGGTGGCTGCCTCGATTTCGTCCAGCTCGCTGACAACTTCATTACTCGGCAGCGTCTGTGTCATCACATCTCCTTCGTCCGTTTTAAGTTCTAGTAGCTCCTTGTGCCGCAATATCGTCTCCTGGGGCACAGAGGCCAGATATGGCGTGGGATCAAAGTCATCGAAGGGAAAGTGTACCACTTTCTGAGACTTGACCCACTTGCCGTTGACGCAGTTAAAGCGCTTCAAGTGAACAATCTAGCCCAAAAAAAGGTGTTTGATTAATGGGATTTTATTTAAAGACTTTCCAAAAAAAGCTCACCAAAATTGGTGGCAATTTCCATATTTGCAGCTTCTTTGTGGCCGGCTTTTTGCCCTTGCAATGACTGCAGTGATACCACTGCTCCAGCTGCTCCTCCGAGGTGAAGGCGCGCAGGCAGTGATTCAAGTCCACGGGCTCCACCTGTTCCCGCCGACTTATGGCAATGGTCTCGTGATCCACCCACAGCTGGTAATCAGAAGGTTAGTACCTTATAATATCCTTGAATCAGGCTACACTTACCCGCTCCAAGGTGCTCTGATAGCGTAAATGCACGGCTGTGGGATCCCAGTCAATGGCAATGGTAAAGTCTTCGAAATATTTGGTTGTGGGAGTATACGACAACGAGGCGGTGTACTCCGGCGTGGTGCGCTTTGTCTCCAGATTTGGTAGCGATGGGAATTTAGCATTCATTTTAGGCGTCGTTGAAGTACCTGAACAAATAAATTAAAGGTAAAGGTTTAGATAATTACAATAAAGGGGGGAGGGGCATGGTAATTTGGTGCAAAAATTGTGGCAAAAAAAAGGACTGACAAAACTCTGTTTTGTTTTTTTTGTTTTACTCACTGGACACGGCATTGCTGATGGGCGGCAGGGCTCCCTGAAGCACATAGTCATTGTTGCAGCGAATCTCACAGCCGCGACAAAAACTGGACCACGGGCAGATGGCACAGGTCAGACCGTCCGCCTTGACCGCACGCAGCGTGAAGGGAAAGTCGTAGCCCAAGCTGTCATCGCTGCAAAACAAACCAAATCCTAAAACAAATTCGATATTTACAACGTTTTGCTGTACTTACCAATCGGCGGCATGATTAGCCTGCTCTGTGGTGGCGGGCAGGGGACTGAGCAACCTGCTCACCTGCAGCCACACGGCGCAGTATAGGTCCTTGTGGGTCCCTCCCTCGTTGTTGGGTATAAGCAGCGGCACACCAAACAGGCTAGGTCGCGTCTTGTGGTAGGAGAGGAAGTAGCTGTCGTGCCGAGTGATCTTGCGGTGCACCGCCACCAGATACTTGCCCGGCTTGTGGGGCTGCGAGGAGCGGCGCGAGTAGACACCGCTGCTGGTCTCCGGCTGTGAGGTTGTTATCTGATCCGGTTGATCCGGCTCCTCTTCGTTGCCCTCCTCCGCCTGCTCGTCCACATCCGCTTCGAGGCTGGCGCCCAGTGTGTTCGCCGTTGAGCTTAAACCACTGGAATCGTTGGGTGATGTCCGATAGGATCCGTCATCGCTGCCACTGCCATGCCGGCTGCTCGCAGGCGCCAGGTCAACTGCCATTGGAATGGGCTCCGTCAGCGAGCTCTCCATGGAGTTCTCTCCGGAGTGATTGGTGTAGGAAATGGAGCTGGTGTTGCTCTCCGTGTGCAGCAGCTTGGCGGCGGACACTCGCTTCTGCTGGGCAGCTGCATTGCCTTGCATAAAATTGTTCTCCGGACTGGAGCTTAGGATGAGCGACTCCTGCACCGAGAGTTTTCATTAGTTTAGATTAGGCTAAGTTCGGGGTTAGTTTGGCAGGATTGGTAGTGGGTGTGTATAGGGGTGTATCGTGTGGTATGTATGGATGAGTGTATTAAAGCTTTGGGGTAACAACGAAATTAACCAAGGGTCTTCAATCAACTTGTAAAATGTACAATCTACCATTCAGGGATGCCAGGGAAATAGCTGTGGGTTTATTTCGATATAAATTGCGCTTAAAATTACGCTAAAAATAGGAAAAACCTTGAGCTATTTCTGTGGCACCCCTGCAGATCTATAGTTCTATGGGATAAAAGCTCAACTTCCAAAGTTCTACATTTAATTTGTACAAATTGTTTATTGCAGGTGTTTAAAATATAACTATGGTTTATTTTTGGGTTAATTCATGAAGTGTCGGTGGGCATTGCGACACAAAAAGTAAAGATAGCTCTAAAAATGTATTAAATTGGGCATAATTTTATAAGGGGTTAAAATCGTTAGAATTTTCAAAATTTTGATTTTTTTTAATTTAAATTCAGTGTGCAGTTTTGTTTAAACTAATAAAAACTAACACACAACCGCTTAAAAAAAAAAGAGTTTATATTTGGCTTAATTATGAGAGATTTCAAGTTCGGCCTTTGATTTAATTTAATTAAATAAAATGATTATTTATAATTTTACAACTTTTTTACACAAATTCGTGAAAAATTGGAGCAAAAGATATGGAGATGAAAGAGGAAGTTGTATATTGAAATAAAATGAAAACTAACTTTGGAAAGGCGCAGTTTGCATTAGTTTTAATTCTAAAAAACTGTTTTGTGAACATTTTACTGTGAAAAAGAATTTAATTAACTAAAAGTATTTCAATTTTGTAATATTTTTTTTGTAGAATACTGACAAAAATGTAATTACCCCAAAATATAACGCTTTAATTAAATTATGTACATGAGACTTCCATAAATAATCCATAGCTACAGAATATACAAATAACAAACATTTTCCAACAGCAGAATCTAACACAATCCAAAATTTCTATTTACTAGGGAAAAATACAAGAAAAATCGCCGCAAGGAGCTATGAGAACTATGACTAGAAGCTACACAAGGTGTAAATTATAATTCACAAGCTTCCAGATCGGTAACCAAAAGATAACAACAAAGAATAGCAAAAAGGTGATTGAAATTGTTGATTGTTTTGAATCGGTTTTTTGGGTTTTGGTTTAAGCAAAAAATTTACAATAGATATACATAGATAGAAGAATGCCAGCAACAAATTAGATATGATTAGTAGAAGGAGAGATATTATAGATTACAAATAATTAAGTTCAACTTGGTAGTGTGCAAATACGAAAGGTACGAAGAATATACAGAGGTAGAGCTGGAAACAAATCAACTTTCAGTGAATCGATTTTTTTTCTAAAAAAATTTATAAGTTCAATAAGTTTATTATAATTGAAAACGTAAATAATTTAAATTCTATATGGATTTTCATCATAGAAATAATAAATTTATGGTTCTTTAGATTTTATCAATAAATCTGAGCTTGATTTTTTCTCAAAAAGTTCTATAAGTTGATTATAATAATCGATTTAAATCGAAAAAAATCGAAAATTTGAATTTACATCATAGAATTGTAAATTTATGACACTTATAAAATGCAATAACATTGGAATTCAGAAGACCAAATTCCAGAATTTTTGGATTCCTAAACAAGCACAAATTAACTTTTTACTTAACTAGAATTTTTTCGATTAACTCGATTCAGAAAATGTATATTGATGTATTCACGACTACAAACTCGATTTTATTTCCAGCTCTATAAGTTTTGTTTATATTTTTTGTTGTAGTTAAAGAGGGAAGCCCACAAACCACGCAGCAGACGAAACGGCAACTGTTCATTTAACATATTTGTATTTAATATATTTAGATTGAGAGCTCGACAAGCTGCGCCTGGCTCCCTGTCTTCACTTGAGCTACTTTCGTTAGGCTCTTTCATTAACAACTCGCAGAGAGCACGCATTGAGAGACTCAGGAGGTGAGCGAGAAAAGGTAAGACAGCGCGACTTGGCTGGAATCAATGCTCTATCCTAGGCAAGGTAAGATCTGAAGTTCTGAATTTAAGAAACGATTGACTGCCCCAAAGAGTACTTGGGACATAAATCTAGATGATATTAAATACGTGTATGTTAATATAGTTTAGAAGCCATACCTTGAAGCAGAATAGGCTGTGGGGCATGCACTCTCTCTTTCCAAAGCACCGGCTTACCTTTCCGGCCTCATCTGGCAGCAGCTCGTGCACTTGGTTGTCACCACATCCATTACCGCTGAAATTATTGGCATTGCCAAGGCTGTGGTCCGCCTCAACTGCCTCTAGACCCATGGCATGGCCATTGCAGAGGACGCGGGATGAGGCACGTTGGCTGGTGGAGGTCTGTATAGTGCTCAGCGAGGACAGCGATGTGTCCTGGGCTGTCATGAGAGCTGTGTGCAAGTAAACATTATGATGTTTTCATGGCCAACTTCAGGCTTTTGCTTACCCGAGCTACGCTGTATATCCTTGAGTCCTTGCTCAATGTGCATGCTAAGCCCAGAGTTGGAGCGCGTTCGAATGCTCTGCTCGGGCAGCTGGTAGACATACAGCTCTTTGGCGCTCTGCATTCTCAACTTCTCCTCGTCCGCCAGCACCTGGCGTATCTGGGAGTTCCACAGCTCGCAGACCAGCATCAAGTTCGGCTGCAGCGAGCAGAGCTTGGCCAGCTTGTGCTTCATGTGCGAATACTTGCACTCCGAGTTAAGACGGAAGCCGTACTTTATAGGCACGCTGCCATCCAGGAGGATAACTGGCGAAAAGAAGCTCCTGGATATATACATTAAATGAAATGAAATCCACCATTGGCTTACCCAACACCTCCAGGTACACATAGTTCTCCACTGGCAGCGGCAGACTGAGCAGGCTGAAGGGATCGAAGCGCACAGACTCATGGCCACAACTCAGGCAGCTGACCTTGGACTTGAGCTGGCCGTAAAACAGATCGATAATTATGGACTGATTGCGAGCATGGTGCTGTGACCAGGCCTCGGCGGCCACTAGCTTGTCGGGCCTTCCATTGGAGTCCTTCAGCTCGCTGTATGGCTTCTCCATCACACGATTAAGATCCTCGTGCAAAGCATCCAACAGCCACTCGAGCAGCTCCTGGGAATCATGCTGACCGCCGCCGGCAAACTGCGGCGCGTGCTTATTAACGCAGAAACGCAGCTTAAGCGGCGCCACCGAACGCGTCGTGGCCGTCCACACCTCCTTGAGGAGCTCAGCATAGCGCATGGCCAGCTGTCCCCGGGTGCCCAGCTTGTTGGCTGCGTTCAGCTCAAAGCGATGCATCTCCCGCTGGAAGTACTGCGCTAGAGGTTGGGTGTTGAAAAGCACCTGGAGAGCTGCATTCATGAAGCAAGTGTTGCCCAGGTTGTGCAGGCCCGTGGCTCCCGGTGCATGTACTGACATTATAGAGCTTCGGGTCATGCGACGTCGATCTCCTGGGGTTCCGCAGGCTCCCTGGCCACTCTGGGCTGAGGCCAGCGAGCCCAGTTCCTCGGGCCAGGTGAGATCCTTGTTGCGTATCTCCAGCAAAAGCTGATCATTGTCCCGTATAAGAAGTTCCTTTAGGCACATGGCATCTTCCTCCAGGAGTAATATGGCACCATTTTCCTGCTGGGGCACATGCCACAGCCGTATGTCCTCCGCTTTGAGACGCAGCTGCTCGCACAGAAACTCGCCCACCTGGCGCACTGTGGCCAATCGGCTGAAGGCCGCTGTGTAGGCCAGATATCTCTTTGGCGGTTGCAGCACGCTGCTGGCTGCTATTGCTGCATAGCCTCCGCCGGAGGCCAGGACCCCATAGCCACCGCTTACTGTGGAGCCCCAGCTGCCTAGCTGGGCGCCCGATCCTCCTCCTCCGGCGCCCATCTGAGAGGGTTGAGCCTGGTGCAACAGGATACGCAGATTCAGCGGGTACAGCTCCAGTTCCACCTCCGAGTTGGGCGGTTGAATGACCTGACGTGGCAATGGCAGGTTGTCGCCATACCATCGATTCAATGCCTTCCACAGGGATTTGGGCACCAGCTCAAAGTCGTGACTCTGCACCAACGGCGTGTCCCTTTTAAGGTGACCTCCCTCGCCGGTGAGAGTCCTCACATTCCTGTACGGATTGGCTGTGATCAGGTTGCTGTTATCAATCGGTCCTGGACGCGCGGGACCGCAGTGGCGACCCGCGGAGATACCACTGCTGGCCGAGCCAGAGCCGGTGGCTGAGCCTGTTCCAGAACCCAGCGAGTAGCTGTCGTGCTGCTCTAGGCTGTGGGTATTAAAGCTCTCATCGCAGACGAGAGCCTCGTCGACGGCGGTTCGCTGACTGGCGGGTGAGCGCTTGCAGTAGTCGCAGGTGTGTGCCGTGTGCTGGGTGTACTGCGTCCAGCCAAGCCACCAGTCGCGGGTGATCAAGTACCAGAACTGACCTACACGATAGGGCCTGCGTTCCTCGCGTCGCAGCCAACCCCGGACAATATCATTCTCCATGTGCTTGCATTGCGGCCAAAGGCCAAAGACTATGTGGCACAGCTCGAAGATGAGGTCCAGCAGGGGTTGCATGAGGCGAAGATCACATTGAACATTCCACAGCATAAAGTCCTCGGCGGTTAGGGAGACATTGTCGCGGGTCAACTTGCTGGGTTCACCATCGGGACTGCGACGCTGGCCAAATTCTAGTAAATCGCTGATTACATGCTGCTTGGTCAGCTCCTTGTACTGCTGCGCATCGCGGTTCTCCTTGGCCACCAGCAGCAAAACATTAATCATCTGCAGGGTCTCCTCGTGGCTGAGCACGCCATCGCGGTCCACATCAAAGATCTTGAAGCAAACTGGAGACGAAGGTTATTAATTGGAAAGAAGAAGATATATTCTTCGTACTCACATCTCGTCCTCTCCACCCCAGGTCCACGGCAGGCGGCACTGACGCCACAGCACAGCTCCTTAAAGTCTATGTGACCATCGCGATTCTCATCGAAGGCATTGAACAGACCCGCCAGGGCGTTTTTTGGTATTGGTGGACTTATCAGGGGGCCCAGGAATTGCAGATCGATTTGTCCATTCTGCGAAGTGTTTTTAAGACGCCAGAACTCCTTCTCCAAATCGCCTATGTCCTTCTCCTCCAGGTGCGTTACTCCAGCCAGGCTCTGGTAGAACGTTGGCGTCTCTAGCTCTGAGGTAAGACTCACACAATTGTCGGCCAAAAGCCAGTTGGAAAGGACTGTGGCATTGCGGTGCTTGATAATCCAGTCCTGAAACTGCTCGAAATTGACTCGTTCGCCCTGGGCGAACAGGGAGACGCTCTCAAAGGGAGCCAGGTTCACATTGCGTACATATTCCGATCTTATAATATAGGTGCCTGCATCGTTGCAGTAGAGGTTCCAAAGGAATCTAAAAGTTGGAAATTATTTAATTAAAATTTATAAAAAATGTGTTTGTCCTGAGACACTCACTTGGTCTTCTCCTCCTGGGTTCCTCGTGTGATTAGCACCAGGCCGCAGAGCAGATCCTTAAAGGAAATACCCCGCTGAGTGCCACCACAGGCGGCATACAGCATGTCCGTGATCTTCGGCGGCACTCCCTCGCAGAGCACATCCTGCTGGAAAGCATTCCGGCTGAGGAAGAGCCGCCCCACGCCCGCTGACTTCTTGAAGGCATCTCTCAGACGTCGCAACTCCGCATCGCTTACTAGAGGTGGGGGAAGGTAAAGGGAATCGATTGATGAGTAAGCCATTGGGCGGGGCAAATCCCAGTCACGATGAGCATGGGATGCCCCGTAATTAATGCGATTTACGCGCTCGTTTTCACGCCAAACCCCACCAACGTGACGTCTTTGTTCACAAATATTTAGAATAAATATATAAAAAAATATATATATAATATATAATGCTCCTACAACAGTCGTAAACCTAATGTTTCGGTCATCATTTACCCATTGATTCCATTTTAGGGATTCAGTGTCGCCTTGTTACCTAATTACCTCTTCTTATCTGACATTGATTGCTTTTTTTCGGTTTCAGAGTGATTGTGAATCACTTCTCTGAGGAATCACAAGTGCACCAGCATATGTTTATTCACACACGACCAGCGATAATTGAAAATCGTAACGAATTTCGGTTATAAAACCAAGTCTGAGCAGGTAGAGGGAGTGAGTGGGAATCCACGTTTTTATGATCTAAACAGAGTGTTGATTTTTTTGCAGTTACTACTTCGTTTAGGGATTTTACGAGGCCTCCACACGTTTAAAAAATGTTAAATCCCTAATGGGAAATATAAACAATATAATATAGAAATATAAGCTTTCTATAATTTGTTTTTATCTACTATAAACTCAAACTTACGAATTTACATACAAGATTTATCCTTATAACCTAGGCTTTATTGTTAAAGATGCAGTAAATTTTAAATTCGTTTTGTATCATATTTGTATTTATATTTTTCAAATATAAACATATATATTAAATGTAAAAATCAATACAATATATGTTTATTTATATTATATTCAATACACAATTAATTTGCTCAAGAAAATTATTAATATTTAATGTTATAAGCCGAACTATTATTATTTTACAAAATTAAACCCCTAATAATTTAAAAATATTTTTAAAACTCTGCAAATATCTCTGAATATATATATATTTTTAAGGAAATCACTAATAAAAACCTACAAGAACGGCCATTAAATGGTCAATCAATTCACCTTTTGTATTTCAGAGATAAGGCTACGAACATTTTCGAACTGATATCCGCAAACTTCACGTGAAACGTGGAAATAAATTGAGAAAAATATGCGACGTCACGGGAATAAATGTGTTGTTGTGGAAAATCAACTGCCAATGCAACTGCAAGACTACAGCCGCGGTCTTTTATTCGATTTGTGACTCTTCTTGCATGCAAAGCATTTATTTTTCCCCTCCCGTTCCACCCATTTCTCTTTATTGGAACCGGTCGTTCCGTGTGTGGCTAATAAGAAACACACGCACCTGGTCGCGCGTCCCACTTCTGGGGGAGCGAAGAAGAAGGCAGTGCGAACGGACGGACAGGTGCTGGTTGCTGGGCCGTTGATGGGAAGAGTGAGGGGGGAGGTGGGCACATACCTTATCAGCACAAAGTTCGTTTTCTTAACTCTCACTGCCCGCCCGGCCGCTAACAATAACAACGACAGTAGCCAGATGAATGCCAGAGCAACAACGTGAAGGTAAGTAAAATAAAGTAAGGCAGAAATACGGCTAACAGGAGCCAGAGACGTCATAGAGATTGGGATGGGATTGGGGTGAAGTGGAGGGGTACAGGGAGGGCTTGCCAAGGTGTTGGCTAGTTCACGTTGGCGAAAATATAATCTTAACTCCTTGGTTGATTTTCAATTGATATGGTGTAGGTGTATTTCTGCTTAGCAGGTCTTTAGATACAGTAGAGCGGCTAATTATTTTTATTTCATGTTATATTAATTAGGAATTTTAGTTATAATGCCTGTCAAAACGTTTGCTTAACCCTTAACTCACGTTCAAAAACAAGAAAGGAAGCAAACTAGCCTGTTGCTGCTGATCGAGAATTTAAATGATAATATATGTATATGGGGTCAGAAATGACTCCTTGACGGACTAAAATTATAATTCCCTTAATAAAACTGGAAATATATGTTAATTTTTTTACAAATAAAAGTTTAAAAATGTAATAACTAAGCTAAAAAAGCATCAAATTCAATTTTGAAAGAATTTCTGTGCTAGTTCTTAATAGGTTAACAAATCTGCATACTAATTTAAGATTTTTAAGATATCAAAATTTTTGTTAATTTATGACAATTTTGACGATGTAACCCCTTATCAAATTTTGAAAAAAAATTTTTAAAAATTTATTTCTTCCGGACATGTCTAGAAAGACTCGCCTGCTGATGCTGATCAAGCATCTATATGATTTATGGGGTCGGAAATGACTCTTTCACTGCGCTGGAAGCGTCTGAATGAAAATAATTGAGGAATAATAAGTTCCTAAGGTTCCTTAAGAGGTTTAATGTTGATAAGCTGAGGGGACTTTTTTGGACTCGATTTATTTATATATTAATCTTATAATTATTATTATAAAAGTTAAAGTTCTATTTACAGAAGTATGACTGTAATTTGCTAATCGCCAAAAATGTACGCCAAGCTTTGCTTATCTGGAAAATGCACTTGAAAGTGATTTATTTTTGAAATACTGCACAATTTCCAACACCAATACATGCGTGCACCTATAGATACGTGCACAAGTTGAAAGTAAAATGCAATGGGGGAATGACATGCAGAACTCTGGAAATTAACCGCATCCGCATATTGCAGCAGCTAACAGCCACCCTAAGCCTGCCCTGGCTACTTAACGGTTTCTGTGCGTCGCTGCTCTGCTTTGTTGTCTCCCAGCCACCCCACACACCCACCCCCGCCGTTGAGCTTTTCTATTGTGACGTCACTGGCGGCTGGCGACGCAAATACCAATGCATACACGCGCGCAGGCTGTGCATGTATTTGTAACTGTTAACGAATGGGGAATATGGCAAATTGAATGCAAAAAAACTGCAGAGGAAACCAAAGGAAGACACCTCTGGGCAGTGGGCAGTGGGCAGTGGAACCACCTTGTGTCCAGGGTGTAGTGGTCAGCAAACGTGAGAGCACAACAACAATGGGAATCGATAAAGCGCAATCACACCTGTATGTATGTTGGTGTTGTTCTGTTTTCTAGAAGCGACGTCGTTGATTAGCTGTGTGACCCATTTTCACTTTCCCAGGGAATTTGGTCCAGCCAGGGGGCAGCACACTCACCGCGCTTCACCGAATCCTCGTAGCTGATGCTGTTTGAGTGCTTGGACTCCTTGGTGCCCATCTTTTGTGCCCAGAATATTTGTTTGCGGGGGTGCAACGGCGACGGATTCTCGGATTCTGCTCCTCCTGCGTCTGGCGACGTCTCTTTTCACATTTGTTTACGTTCACTTAACCGACGCGGGCAGAACGACGAGCAGATTAGTCTGATTAGGATCAGTAACGGAAGCAGGAACAGGAGCACAATTCATCCAAATTATCCCCACTTGGGAGTCAAAACAAAACAACATTAAAGTGTGGCCAGATTGGGATTTCACTTTCCCCCCAGACAAATTCCGCTTTCGCGGCTTCTGGGCACTCTAAAACACAAATATCGAAGTTTCGTACTATCGATAGTGTAAAATCAATCGCTAGTGGTGGACAGCTAGTGCAATCGACGTTTTGACAGCTCTACAGCCCAGCTGCTACTTTTTTTATTCGGGCGTAATTAGAAAGCAGTAATTAAACTTAATTTGCACGTCCTAACCACAACAACAACGCAGCACACCCGCACACCGTGACGCGAGCGCCTTTGCAGATTCTCACCGGACAGGCCGCGCGAGCGAAAGAGCGAAAGTCGGGGCAGAGAAGCGTTTTGAAACTACGTCGCCATTTTTGACACGGCTCCGAAACGTCGAAAACACAAACACAAACACACCCAGAAGTGCTGAACTGAGAGAGAGAAAATCATCGGGAACTGTGGTTACGTCTAGGAATATTCGACAGCACGGCACGCATATGGGATATACATTTGTTATAAGCGTAATTATTAGTGCACAATAAAACGGAACGGACCGGATCGCAGCGGAAGCCACTGATTCGCAAGGCACACCACACGAAGGAGGCGACGACGTGTCCACCACACCATTAGCGTAACCCTTGTCATCGCGGGATTTGTGACGAACAACTGTGATCTCTCCCATCAACCCGTCGACATGGCCAAGACATACGACTATCTGTTCAAGCTGCTGCTGATCGGCGACTCTGGCGTGGGCAAGACCTGCATCCTGTTCCGCTTCTCGGAGGACGCCTTCAACACGACGTTTATATCCACAATAGGTAATTGGCAACATCTTTCCCCCAACCACCCAGCGGCCACTTGCTGATTTTTAATTAATTATGACGCCGCACCAACATTTTTTTCTCTCAACTTGGGCTCAGCTTGGCTCAGGCGGGTGTGTGACTCATGGTTTGCCAGCCATCCAACGTTCTTTTCTTTCCATCGCTTGAGTCCAAGCATTCGTCATAATGATTGTGTACCGCGCCAAGGATTCCAAGCCTCTCGCTAGGGAGGGAGGGGCTTCCCTTGGTTGGCTTTGTTGTGTGGAGAGAGCAATCTTTATAATGCCCAAGCCAAGGGAATCTACACACCCGCATATATGGGAACAATATCAATATAAGAGCTACCAGGCAACCGGTGCCATTGCACTGGGGGAGACGGAGTTCTTATCACTGAAAGAGGTCCGATTGATAGCCCATGAATGGAGGAGGAGTGGGTTTCACACTATATATTCTTTAAAGATTCATGAGAGATGGTTTATCCTTGACTTTTAGAGGATATTCCCAGCATTTTCCTCTAAAATTGAGTATGTAAATATTCTCTAAATGCTCTATTAAGTGTCTTGAGAACGTTCAGATGGCATGTACTTACTCTGTACCTTGCACTTTCTGTACTTTTCGTTTATTTTCGTATTTGGCACACGTTTCCCTTGCACCAATTCCGATTTTGGGCTATTTGCTTGAACGGCCAGACATTGTTTTAATCAATTGCGTGGCTCGCTCTTTGCGCTTCCCACGACGTCATTGGTTGGGCCAAGCGAACAAGAAACAGGTTCTCGCCAAATAATTTGAATTAATGATATATCTCCGTGTTCTCTTCTCTTTTTCTTCGGTAACAGGTATCGATTTTAAAATTAGAACAATTGAATTAGATAACAAGAAAATAAAGCTGCAAATATGGTGAGTGATAAGAAATATCTGTTATATATTTTGTTATTCCTAAAAAACATATATTTTCCCCATTTCCAGGGACACTGCCGGACAGGAGCGTTTTCGCACAATCACAACGGCGTATTACAGAGGCGCCATGGGCATCATGCTGGTCTATGACATAACCCAGGAGAAGTCCTTTGAGAACATCAAGAACTGGATCAGGAATATTGAAGAGAACGCCTCCGCCGATGTCGAGAAAATGCTGCTGGGCAACAAGTGCGAATTGCACGATAAGCGACAGGTGAGTGAATAAAGAAAATACAAGTGGGTATGTCTTGGCTTCAAAAGAGTCTTTATCACAGAGAAGGTTCAGTCATCATCAAATTTTGAAGAGTTGACTAACATTCAAAAGACAGTGAGTCTCAGGTCTTGCCTCATAATCAATATGTTTTTAATTAGGTAAAATAAACTAATAAAGGACATTGTTTTCCTTTGATAATTTTTATAGGAACCATTTCGAGATTCATTATTTACCGGGGACCGTTATCTTATAAGTGAAAAAATAAAAAAAAAGATCTGGTAAAAATTATTTCCAAAGAAACTTTTTAGAAAGGAGATATTGCACGTTGAGGCTTTTTAAGCGTTAAAATAATCATTATTTTTTTTTAGTTTTATTTTTAAAATTGAATGACTAATTTTTTTGTTTTGTTTATATTTAAGCAATCATCAAAATTGTAGCCAATTGATAATCAATATTTACGGTCCCTGTTATTTACTAATATTACAAAATATGTAATGAAAAATACTGTTTTTTTTAATCTTTAAATAAAAACTTCTCCCCCTTTTTCAGGTTTCAAAAGAGCGCGGCGAACAGTTGGCTATCGAGTACGGCATCAAGTTCATGGAAACCTCAGCGAAAGCCAGCATCAACGTGGAAGAAGCCTTCCTCACCCTCGCCAGCGATATCAAAGCGAAAACGGAAAAGCGCATGGTGAGTGTTCCAGACAAAGAGAATTCATTTCTTTAAGCATCCAAAGGCTAACCCCCGTACCTTTTCCGGTTTTGTAGGAGGCGAACAACCCGCCCAAGGGGGGTCATCAACTGAAACCGATGGACAGTCGGACGAAGGACAGTTGGTTGTCCAGGTGCAGTATGCTTTGACGTGGCAACAATGTGCGCTCGGCACTGATGCGGCATGGTGGTAACAATTACGATAGTGTATGTGGTAGTAGTTTTCTTAACTCCTGTTAGGTTTGAGTGTGCAACAGCCGAGAGAAACCTAAAACATCAGCAGCAGCCAGCTCTAACCCTTCCCCTCTTACCCTACCTATCCCTAAAGAAACACGCCCGAAAATGGAATAGAACACGAATTGCATTATGAAACAGTTATTAAATAAAGTATATGACGACCGTGTACGAAATATATAGTATAGTATATAGTATATATACGCGTATATAGCTCGAGTTGAAAGCGGATCCAGCAGCCAATTCAATCCAAACCAACCCGCCCGCGTCCTCCTTCTCGAAAGAGGGTTTTAGTATTTACGGAATTACGATGATTTTTCTCTAGCAGCCATGGTTGTTTTCTCGATTTGTAAATTATTAATTGTAAAACAAACAAAATATATATGTATGTACTGTGTATGCATATTATTAGTGCTCGCCCAGTCCCCAGTCCTTGTCCTTGTCCTTGTTTTGCTCAGCAGCGCCCTTTGCCATTATGTTAGGGATACGGATTCGGGATACGGAGGATATGTCCAGACGCACAATTGCCCAGATTGTAGTCCCTCCCACCCAATTCCACCCTCTCTCATCTGTTTTCTGTTTAATCTTCACACACATTTCATTTGGCTAGTTTGTACTGTATTTATTTTCGTTTATTTTTGCAACACACACACAACCGCAAGTTCTGATAAATAACATACAACAAAATAAAAGAATAATCTATGGAGCTAATCGATCGACCTTGACAGCAATAAAAACATTTATGAAAAAATAAAAACATACATACATAGCGCAGTAAAAAGTAAATAATGTGAAATTAAATGATAACTAAATGCATATTTGATATTAATTAATTACTTGTAATATTAATGATTAAACGTATACAATTTTATAAAAATAAATCTTGTGCAAAACCAAAGGAAACCCACAGTTTTTACTACGATGCCACTAGTATAACAGATTAAGTATAACAGTTTGCTATGGGTTTGGGGTTTATTTAAGCACTTTTTTTTATTTGTTTGTCATTTCTTTTAATTTCTAATTCTACCCGAAACGCTTATTTATTATATAAAAAGAAAAAAACATTGTTCAGGGTATTTAAATATAACAGTTTTAAGATCTATTAAGCTTTGGACGGATTAGCATATCCACAACTTTGATGTTATGGCTTTTGGCCCACATAATGCTGTCCTCTCTACGGCTTATCATCTCGTTGTAGTATTTGCCATTAAGATTCCTGTGAAGCGAAATCATTAATTTAATGATGAATTTGTTATAAAGAACATTTACTTACGTGTCACCACAAAAACTGTACCACCAGGCCCCGTGGCAATCTTCGGCGCAATTTCGGTTGATAATCTGATCCTTGTCACTGTCGCGAGTGGTATACTTTCGATTGAGATTCCACAGCAGCCCGTTTGCCGCACTTCCGCTAAATTCCCCAATACTTAGCAGAGCAAAGTCCTGCTGCTCTCCACCCACTATGAAGTTATCGTAGCTGGCAAACTGCGTGGATCCATTGAAAAACTGAAGGCGCACGAGCAGCTCGTGCTGCTGGAACATCGTTAACTGATGAAGCTTGTCCAGGCCAATGAAAAACTCCCCATTCAAATCTCCAAAACCCATGCGGTAATCGCTAAGGTTTCTGTAGAAATCTACCGAACCGTCGAGGCGCCTCTGAATCACTGTCCAACCGGGACCCTTAACATCGGCGTCACAAAGCACTGAGAATGGATCCTGGATTCCTGGAATCTGAATAGTCAGAATGGCTGTTTTCTGACCCACAAGCAAACATCCCGATGGCTGAGCTCCGCTCTGTTGGAACCATTTCAGGCACTCCGAACTTAGAAGTGTCTGAGTCTCTAACTTTTCATTGAGCTCTATAATCATTATGGCATCATTTCGGGCTTGTCTCTGAAGGATTTCATTCTCTTGTCTTAGCTTCTCAAGATCTGCCTCATTCTTGGCGATTCTCTCGTTGTAGCTTCTCCATATGTCGCCGAGGTCGAGTTGCGTCTTCAAACGATTATCAGCTTCCAAGTTTTTCAGTTCTATAGAGACTATTATATTATGCCATTCGACCATTTGATTTTTAATCTCGTTGAGAGAGGCTCTGTCCGCTCTGGTCTCTAAGATTATGTTGTTTAATGTATCTATTGAGGATTGGAGGGTTTTAATTTGTTCCGAAGACTGGGTTGTCTCGATTTCCGTGGCAACTTCATTGTACATTTGGGGAAATATCTGTGGTATTTACCAATATTTTATGAGTATGTTCAGTTCTTTATTAAAAGTTACTTACAAGATCATCGTTTTGCAAACTCTGAGAAAGAGTTTCTTTAAAAAGATATCCGAAGAATAAGATCAAAATGATTAGCGGCAGATTCGAAGGCAAATGCATTTTAAAAAACAACCTATTGGGTGCAAAACCTAATTCAAACTGAATAAATATATAAGAAATCGCAGATGAGCTGTGGTGTGCGATAAGCTATCAGTTTATTTATAAAACAAAAAGAAAAGTGAGCTTACTTGGGGAAGCCGAATTTTCGAACGCTCTTTCTTAATCCAAATCTAGAGGGAATTCTGTTAAAGAGAGGAACAGTATTTATATTTTTTTTTTATAATTTCAAGTTGTTATAAAGGCCGAATATGTTTAGAAGATTTTGTCAAAGTTTCACAACGATCATAGCAAAATTAACGAAGTTAAGGGTAGTTTAACTAAGGTAGTTTGGTGTTCAATGTTTGAGTATCTTGAAAAAGTCGGCGTACACAACAACTCAAAGTTTACTGGCACATAACTAATTCTTCAGCTATTCACCTCAGATTTTTTCATTTTTTTATTTACCGGAAGATTTCCTATAACTTCTAGACCTCTAAATAATTTGTAATATTCCATTTAACACAAAATTGTTCCAATACTGTGTTATTATATAATATTTAATTTAATAAGCTAACTTTAGTCGTTTCGAAACAATAATTTTTTAAAAAGTGGCCCCATTTGCATAGAATTAACCATCCCCCTAATTAAACTCTTCTCTCCATTAATTTGTTATATATGTATTTAAAAAACTGTCCAAATGGCTGGACGACATTTTGCTTAAGATAAACATAGAATGGGGAAAACTTAAAAGTAGAAGATACAAGTAGATTGTACGATACGAACTTTTCAATAGCAGGGAGCACAACATACAAATATACACACACGACAGAGGACACAGGCTCGGATTTTGGTCAGAAAATGCTGTTGTAAGATGCAAGATATTTACCTATTAAGGGAATAAGAAAAGAAAGCAAAGGTGGGAGTTGAAACTCTCTCCCCTTCCTTTCTTTCTTCTGATAAAAATAACTCTGAAATAGCGGCCATAAATTTTAAAAAATAGTTTAAGCACACACATAAGCTAATAACTAGGAGGAGGAATTGCACGTTGCTGATTTGCGGGCTTGCATTGCCGCGTGTTACGCCTGCGGCAGGTTCTGGTAGTAGTTGGCTAGGATGCGCCAGGCCTCGGGCTCCATGAAGCCATCCGGCGGACTTGCTCCAGTCTTGGCCAATGTGCGCATTTTGGTCCCAGAGATAAACTCAAAGTCATCCTTGCGCTGAGGCTCAAAGAAGTCCATTTTGCTAGAGCTCTTATCGTAGGCGGCCACCCGGAAGGGAAGGATCTGTAAAAATAATAGAAAAGTGAGATTACAGTGATGATGTTGCCATCTCCCACTTACCTCCATGCTGTCCAGACCCTGGGCCATTTTAAGCACACGCGCTCCATGAGTGGCATCATACAGATTGCCATCGGGATAGGCCTTTTTGTCCGGATGCGGCATGCCCGCCGGATCTCGTCCTACGATATAAAAGTTGGCGCCGGCATTCATGCGTGCCTTGGCATGCCATTGCACCTCCGTGGGGCCGGCGTACATCATGGGCGAGGGGAAGATGGCCAGCACAGTGTCGTCGCGTCGCAGAACACCAGCATCTAGCACGGCCTGATGCTGCTTCATGCGCACATCCAGCGGCACATCATCGTCCTTGGTCCAACCGCCAAGAGGATGCAGGAGGAGCACAGGCTGCTTGAAGCCTCGCTCCAGTAGCTGGCGTCTGGTGTCCTGCATGAGCAAGGCATGCCCATTGTGGATGGGATTACGCAGCTGGAAAGCAAAGATGGCATCGGCATTTAGCTCCTTGAAGCGACGCCTCAGCTCATTCGGAGTCAGCCGATACTGATCCAGGCCATCCTCCCAGCGAATCCGTTCGATCACAGCCAAATCGCCGCCCACCAGATACTCTCCAGAGTCATACACCTGCTTGCTGTAGGGATGTTCCGGATTGCTAGTGCCAAACTGGCGGGCCAGGCGCTCCTCCTTGCGCTGGTAATAGAACTCAGGCCGGCGTAGTATGGCCACCGGTTTGCCCTGATACTTGAGTGTCAGCGATGATACCCCCTCCAGCCGCTCCTTGTCCGCCGTCGTGGCACTGAGCACTATGGGCACCGAGTGATTCTCGCGATAGGATCCATCCATGCCGCTCTGGAGTGTATTGAAGTGCAGCGTCTGCAGGTACTCATCCTCGCGCATGAATCCCCGCAGGGGATAGGCCCAGCCCTCGGCCAGTACCTGCACCCACTGCAGCTCTACGGTGCTAATCTCGATGGCCTGCAGCGACTCGGCCTCGTGGCGCAGCACCTCCGTGGCAATGGATTCGCTGGGGTACAGCTCCGGCAGTTGGTCTACGTCGCGAAGGGAGCGCGGAATGATGCCTTCCTGCTCGAGCAGGTTCACCAGCTGCTGCGTGGACTCGCGCACAGTGTACCCATGCGTGTTGACCACCAGCTCTGGCTTCTGGGGTCGCTCATACTCCTGCGTGATACCCGTGAAACCCTTGATGACGCCCTCGCGCGCCTTCTTGTACAGCCCCTTGACATCGCGCGTCTCGCACACGTCGAGTGGAGTGTCCACAAAGATCTCGTAGAACTTTAGACCCGCATCCTTGTGGATCTTGCGAGCCATTTCGCGGTCATCGGCGAATGGGGACACAAAGCTGCAGATGGACACAACGCC
This sequence comes from Drosophila kikkawai, assembly GCF_030179895.1. NCBI lineage: Eukaryota > Metazoa > Arthropoda > Insecta > Diptera > Drosophilidae > Drosophila > Drosophila kikkawai. The sequence continues at coordinate 6,405,878 of NC_091730.1, read as the reverse complement.
GCTGTCGGCAAACAGCTTGGCCACCTCACCCACGCGTCGGATGTTCTCCTCCCGTTCGGCGGGAGTGAAACCCAGATTCTTGTTCAGACCAGTGCGGATGTTGTCGCCATCCAAGCCATAAGCGGGGATGCCACGGGACACCAGATACGCCTCCAGTTCGAAGGCAATCGAGGTCTTGCCGGCGCCACTGAGTCCTTTAAGGAGTATGGGTAAGGTTAAGCTAAAAGAAAAGGGGTCCCTATTTTACTCACCAGTCAGCCACACGGTGCATCCTCGGAATCCTCGGCACAGGCCCAAGTTCTTGCCGCGCGTCTCCCGGGTGACATGGTGCTTCTGTTCGGTCACATTCGTCGCCACCTGTAGGCACTGCAAACACAAGCGAGGAACCAAAAATCGGGTTTTAGCTTTCGAAATTATCATAAATTAATATTCATGTCAAGAGATTGCCTCTGCCCGAGGCGGTTCTTTTCAGCTTTTGCCGGCCAGAAAGACAGAAAAGGTAAAGCTAAGAAGCCCAAGCCCATTGAAATAGTTCGCTTTGACCCCGGGGCGATAATTCCTGCTGAGCTAGCTCTACAGTTTGCTCAGTTTGTTGACCTTCCGCAGCCGGAGCTGGAAGTCAGAACCGAAGCCAAAGCCAAAGCTCGTGTGTGCAGAATCTGGAATGAATTTTGCGATATGGATGATGGGTCTCTATCACCCAGCTGGGTCTCTATCTCCAAGTGAATGGGGTAAGTCACATGTATTTCCTATGCAGCATCATTATTTAAAAACTTTACTTTGTTTTTGGTCATCAAAATATATAATATATTTATTAAAATATTCCACATTATAAAGCCTCAAGTTATGTACAAAATCTACCAGAAGTCGTTGCTATAAACGATCTTTAAAGTTTGTAAATAATTTTTAAGAAAAATATTTAATTTCTTCCTACAAAAATATAAATATTTAACAAAGCCAGTAATGATAATTTTTTCCAACTAAATTATTTTATAATATTTGCCGCAGTAAACTTATTATTTCTGCGTACTTTTTTAATATGACTCAAAAACTGGGTCACTGGGACGGGCTGAGACAGATCCATCCGCTAATCTCTCACTCTCATCACCAAGAACCGTCTCCCTTTTTACGCTTAATGATCGAGTTGATTTAGGTTTTAATCAGAATGATTTAATTTCTTCTATCTCTCCGGCGCTTTTGTTCTCTGTTTGCCTATCTCTATCTCTAGTGCTTATCGTGGTATCTCTTACCCTTCTCTTAATGTGGGGATAAAATCCAATTGGGGGATTCGGCATAGTTTCTTTTGGTAGCTTCTTTAAGTTAATAAATTGTGGGGGAGTTGTTCTGTTTCTCTCTATTTTGGCTAAAAACGAACTCTCACAGATGCGAATTGATTTCCGTCATAGACAGACGACACGCGACGAGCGTTGAAAGCGAACTGAAAGTTTTCAATAACATTTACGATGTTTATATGGCGCGCTCCGCCTGAAAAGGTATTGGGAATCCAAGAGAAGAGTGTGAGGCGGAGAGAGGTCGCTTTCGAGTAGCCGAGTCCATCATCATCGCTATAATCTCGCTCTGGACTCTCGATCAACGTTTCACGCTCGCATCATTCCACTCCCAAGGTTCCCCCCATATGGAGAAAATGTTTGCACAGTCTTTTCGGACTTTTGTTGTACATTATTATGTCTCTGTTTTTGTTCTTTTCTTGCCTTCTTTTTATCATTTTGATATATGGCTGTTTAGAATATAAAATGACAACCATCTAGAAAGAATCGCCTATTGATGGTAATCAAGAATATATATGTATGCTTTATAGGGTCGGAAATGACTGCTTTGCTAGCTTCTGACTGAAATTATAATACTCTGCAAGGATATAAAATCGGTAGCCAATTTTAGGTTACTGTATCTTGTATCTCTTGTATCCCTTGATGCCTCATGAAACTTACCGCATCACCTGGCTTTTCCAGCAAACTCGACGGACTGATCTTCGGGGAAGCGAAACAGCCAGTGCTATTGTTATTGTTATAGTGGCCAAGCGAATTGGCACATCGGGTAAACATTTTTCACAATCGAAACAAACGCTGGGCGAGTGAAAAGAAAGCAGACGACTAACTCAACAATATGTACTCTTTGATAATTAAGCAAGTGAGAGTTTCTGAGCCGCAGCCCCACCGCAGCCAAAGAAACCGAGCCAGACACAGAACGCCAAAAAACGCTGAACTTTCTCGCCGAAGCTCAAAACTGCAACTGAAATATCACGGGCTGCGTGCGTCTGCGACTGGGACTGCAGGCAAACCCAAGTCAGAGGCAGAGAGCCAACTCTACACGTTGGCACTTGCCAGAGATCTCCTTAGCTGGCGGAGAGGGTGATGTTGGGTGGAACTGGCCCATATAAGAACTTGTTTATGGATGTGTTTGCCTAAGATATTTCGTATTGTTTTTTATTGCAAGCAAAACAGCTAAGTACACATGATCTTTTTTTGGATATGTGTATAGTTTATGTCTAGAATTTAAATCTATGATAATTTGGTAGTACTGAATTTTATAGTAATAACAATACAGTAATCAAAATAACCCAGTTTTGGATAAGACTTAAAAACTAAACAATTTGAAAGAAAATTAACCTATTCTTTTGGATATTTATAATTATTAAAACAATCAAAATCTTGATGGATTTTTAAGCATTAATTACTGGCATTAACAATTTTGAGAGTTTACACTAGCTAACTCTGTTTGTTTATGTATTTCTATTGCAAAAGTCATTTAGTTAACTTTATGTTTATTTATAATTTAGGGAAGTTACACTAGCTTAGTCAGTTTTTGTTTATTTATATTGCAGTCATTTAGTTAAGTAATTTCCCTTCATTAAATTCAACACGTAATGCTTGAGGTGAAAAGACAATAAAACCCTAATGTTGCCTTAAGAGAGAATCAAACAACAATACATTATTAAACCCTTATCTTATTATAAAAAAATATATATATTTCCTTTAAAATAAGTTGTAATTTTTGTGGGTGTGATTAAGATTCCCAGAGACAAGAGCATAGCTCTGTGGTCATTCAACTTGCGAGATGCCGCTGACTTGGCCTGTTGACCAAGTTTCCAGCCTGGCCAAGGGGAGGAGCTCATCTCGCCGACTTGTTTACAATTCGCTTGAGTTGCCGCGGAAGACTTTCTTTCTAATTTGAACCTGTTTAAGCCAAAGTAATAACATTTGTTGTGGTAACCAGTTGCTGCCACTAAGGAAATTGTACCCAGTTTGTAATATGTTGCGCAAGAGTCGTAAAACAATGTTAAACGCTTTTAGTTTGCAGATTGTAAAGTAAACTATAAGTTACAATAAAAGCTTGGCACGAAGAAAATTTAAATAATGGAAACAAAGTCCCAGGTGGCTTTGTGATGTTTTAAATAGTTATAAATATTTGTAGCGCTGTTACTACCAGGAATATAAATTCATCAACACTTGAAGGGCTTTTAAGTAAAATATTTATATTTCCCGAAAAGTAGCTTTATGATTTCCTTTTTTTGCAAATAGTAAGTAAGTGTTACCTAATTGTTAATTAAGATTTCAGTGTAAAAAATTGAAAGGTGTGCACTTTCAATTCAACCTAAAGATAAGGCGGCTTGTGCCGATTCAACAATCTTTTGAAGTACACATTTGCATGCATTTTAATATATAGAAAATATATGAATGTTGACTAGACAGTTTTGTGGATTGCATATATAAATATAAATATATATAAAAACTACAATTTTAAGTCGAAATGGAACCTTATCAACGGTTTAAATTCTTTATAAAGTAGAAGTTATGTGACCTGTAGTGGATGCCGAATTTTGCTTTAGCGAGCATATTATTCACCATCGCCGATAAGATATTCCTGGAGAGGGGCGTAAATTCCAGCAGTTCTTTGGGGTATTACGTGTCTCCATATGGTAGATGGAGAAGGAGGCCGCCCCCCCTGCATTAGCCAAAGGCTGTTCAAATACAGCGTTCAATTTAAGCCATAATCCACCTGACGAGGTCTGCTGCTCCCACCAAGGGGAGGGAGGTAGGAACAAGATTGGGGACACTTGTCCAAACAGAATGTTTGCCATGACTTTCTTTCCACTTCTAGTCCAGAGTACTCACCGTCTTTTGACGCTTTTTACTGCTCTCCGGAACTTCGCTCATTTCTGGGACTGCAATGGAACTATTGTTTGACCCACTAAACAACACGTCCTCCTGCCGAGCAATAGCAAACAATACTGCGAAAAGTCACACTTCGATGAATGAAAGCTGCCACGAAAGCGATGTTCGGACGTTTGTCCGCTTTCTACATAGATGTCCGGCCAGAGGCAGTTGGACTATTGCACTAATTAACTTTAAACTTAGTTCTAATTAAGCTAAGCGGCTGTTATTCTCACGAAAACTTTGTTTTATTTCTAATCCACGGGCAAACACTCACACGTACACACACACACTCGCACACAACGCCCACGCATACTAAGGCGCACAGCTGATTAGGGATGGTTGAAAAATCGATGACTTTCCGATAAAAATTAAAGAAATCTAAATTTAAAATTGAATTTAAAAAAAATTTTAATAAGAGTAAAACAAAAAAATTAAAAATAAAAAATTTTAAATTATGAAAAATATATTTTATAATGTATTACTTTGTCTTTTCGAACCAAATTGAAATTAAATTTTGGATAAATAAAAATTAAACTAATATAGTAAACAAAAATATCATAAATTGTAATATCATAAAATAATATATTTTAAAAAATTTATTACGTTGCTCCAAAATTTTACTATTTACATAAATCCAAATAAAATATTAAAGATATCCCAGAACATTTTCCTAGTTGATTTTTCATTTTCTAAAATAAAATAAAATGGAACATATTTGAACGTTTATTGCAAATACATCTGAGATAAATAAATGATTAAAACTACGTACGTAAGCTTACAATTAAGGAGTGTGTCCTACTTTCTAATAGGGCGGCGGCTGATACTGCTGCTGCTGGCCCATCATATTCTGCCTTTGCAGCTGGGCCACCAGGTTCGGGGTCTGCTGCTGGTTCATGCTCTGCTGCTGCGGCACCATCCCTCCCCCGCCGCCTACCCCCACGCCTACGCCACCACCAGCCCCAACGCCGGCCTGCTGCGGCCCAGAGCCCATGCCCTGCATCTGCATCATTTGCTGGTGCCTAAGTTGCTGCTGTTGCTGCTGCTGCTGGAACTGTTGCTGTGTGTTTAAGACGCCCGGCTTGCCGCCGCCCGCTGGCTGCTGCCTGGCGTAGGGAGGCACCTGACCGCCAACCACTTGGCCACCTGGTCCCGGACCCATCATATTGGACATTGTTACATTGGGCGCCTGGTTCATGTACTGGCCCCTGTTGCCGGCCATCATGCCGCCTGGGACACCGCGCTGCTGCTGTTGGGCAGCCGCTGCCACGGCCATAAAGTCGGGATTGTTGCGATTCGCCTGCTGCATCTGCTGCGGATTGAAGTTGCCCATCATGTTGGCCTGTTGCTGCTGCTGCTGGTTGGGCGTCATGCCCACTCCCACGCCGACGCCTCCTCCGTTGCCTTGCTGCTGCATGCCCTGTTGCTGCTGCTGTTGCTGGAATTGATTCTGGAAGTTCTGGAACTGTACTTGCTGCTGTGGCTGCTGTTGGGGCTGCTGCTGCTGCTGCATCATTCCCTGTTGCGGCATTCCGCCCATACCCATGTTGGGATTGTTGCCCACAGCAGCTCCCACCACGCCCACACCAACTCCCACTCCATTGCCGCCTTGGCCACCGCCGCCAGCCTGCATCATTTGGTTGCCATTCGGATTGACCATGCCCACCATGCCCACCTGCGACATCTGTTGCTGCATCATGGGGTTCTGCGGCATGCCCTGGCCGCCCATATTCATTTGATTCATTTGGTTGGGCGCCATGCCGGGTCGCATGTTGCCCGCGCGCAGGAACTGCTGCTGTTGCTGCTGCTGGTTGGGATTCATTTGTTGCTGCTGCTGGGCATTCTGCTGCTGCTGCATGGCATTGAAGGCGGCCACTGCCTGCGGATTCTGTTGGGGATTCATCTGCTGCTGTTGCCTCATCTGGTTGGGATTCATTTGCTGCTGTGGTCCCGGCACCTGTTGCTGCTGCTGCTGCGAGGGCTGAGGTTGCTGCTGCATGGGATTGAAGACGCCAACGCCGCCACCGGGTCCTTGTTGCTGCTGCTGCTGTTGCTGCTGGAAGGGCTGACGCTGCCGCAGCATCTGGGACAGAGCCTGCTTGGAGTTGGCATTCAAGGGCGGCCTCTCGATGCGATTAGCTGAAAGGATAGGGGTATCTTCCATCATCTAAATCAAGTCCTTCAACAACAAACTCACCTTGCATACCCTGTTGATGTGGGGCATATTGATTGATGTACGTTTGGGGCTGCTGCTGCTGCTGCGGCGGAGCATTATGCCATTGCTGCTGCTGTCCAGGCATTCCTCCTTGGGGTCCACCACCGCCTGGTCCCTGCTGCATAAAGTTCATTTGCGGATTTTGCTGTCCATTGCCACCGCCCACGTTTAGCTGCTGCTGCAGTTGCTGGTTGCCGCCCATCTGTTGCATCTGCTGCTGCTGCTGCATCATGGCATTCTGCTGCTGCATCATGTTGGGATTGGGTGCAAATTGCTGCATGTTCATCTGTGGGTTAAGACATTTTAGTAGACATTGTTAAGTGTTAAATTTTTTTAGAATTCCTTACCGGCATATTCATAGACATCTGGCCCATTGGATTGTTTTGCATCTGCTGTTGCTGTTGCACATGTTGCTGCTGTTGTTGTTGCTGCTGCTGCTGTTGCTGCATTTGCTGTTGCTGCACATTCGTTGGCTGCTGGGGCTGTGGAGCCAGTTGTGGCTGCTGCTGTTGCTGCTGCACAGGCGGAGTCTTGGCATTCTTGGGCTTTCGTTTCCTTGTGCCTGTTCCCTTGCCACGACCCCGTCCCGTGCCGCCCACCACGGCGCTGGGTGACTGATCCACCGACGAGGGCGTGTCGGCCTTCATTTCGTCCTTCTTTAAAATAAAAGATAAATGTAAGATAATCCACACCCTTTCCCCTTTTAAGTATACTTACTATGCATATCTTCTCGGGGACAGGCTCTATATCTTCCGGCGGCAGCGGCAAAGGCTCGTAGTAGTAGCTGCTGGGCTTGACCAGGCTGTGTGTATGGTACTTAAGATTGCGATGAGCCTCCTCGTAGGTTAAAGGCTTCCTCTCCAGCTTCACAGCTCCAAACCAAACCCACGACAAGGGAGCCGGATTCTTGTGACCCTCGAGAATATCCCATACGCTTATGCGCTGCTTATCCGAAATGCGCAGCTGCTTCTTGTCCATGTCGCAGATCTTGTTGCCCTTGGTGTCCATGCCGGCATGCTCGCAGGCAATCACCTCGGTGGGTTGCTTGTACAGCGGCAGCAGCTGTCGTATGACCCTGATGGAGGCATTGTTCTTCTCACCAATCTCCTTCTTCAGCTTCTTCATCAGGTTCATGTAGTGCCGCTCGTCGTCGGAGACCAGCGTTGAGTGCACCAAGGTGGCCAGCATGTCCACCACGGTGGTGAAGAGCTCTCGGTTGCAGCTGAGATCCACCACACCCTGGCACACCAGTTGCGCCAGTAGAATGGCCCAGTCGGTGGTCGGGGTGCTGTTCTTTTGAATGGCCTCGAACATGCCGCCCACTAGAGAGAAGCGCAGCTGCAAAGCATCAAGGATTTCCTCGCGGGCCTGGGGCTCGTCTATGCCTCCAATTGTGTCCAGCTGCGGGAGAGGTTAGTCGTTACAGAAGGTGAGTTGAAAATGGAGGAAAAGAGGGCTTAAACTCACCTCGGCGAAGGACTGCAGGCACTGAGAAAGCTGTGCGTAGAGGGAAACCAATAAGTTCTCCTTGTACTCGTCCTGTCCTTTCAGGCAGGTCAGGATAAGCCCCAAAAAGGGCTGGTAGTTTAGAGGCATCTTCTTGTTACGCGTGGCAACGCCACCCAGGCCATAGCTATTGCTGCTGTGACAGCTGTTGCTCTTCTCCCGCTCGTCGCCGCTGCCCGAGCTATTGCAATCGGATTTGGACACCTTGGAGAAGTAATTCATGCTCTCCAGCACCTGGCCAGCTACTCTCAGTATTCTGCCCTGAACCGCCGGCGTTAGTTTGGCTATCAGTGGGGCCACCAGCCAGGTGGAAGGTTTGGGCTTATGCGTGGCCTTTAAGGCACCTGGTAGGACCACCTCCTCCATGTGGAACACATCAATGGCCGCCCGGGCCACAGTGTCCAGCCAAACGTTCAGCTCTGCATTGTTGCTCAACGACTGGCGGTACATGAGCTGCAGGTCTAGCCAGGAGATCCGCAGCGTCCACTGTCCTAGGTTCTCCAGAATCCGGACAATCATAGAACGCTGATCCAGCTCGGAGATGATGTTGAACTCCGCCTCCGGGTAGCAAATCATGTGCAGCACTCGCTGTGCCTGCTTGGCTGTTAGCATTTCATCGATGATCATGTCGCACAGCTGCTCGGCATTCTTGAGACACCGCTCCAGGACATGCTCCTGGGCACAGATCTGCTTGAGCACGGCCTGGGCAAATTCCAGCAGGGATATTTGCTCCAAACCCCCACTGGATGGTTGTGGTTGCAAGGATTCCGGCTCGCTGGTGAGACTACTGCCCAGCTGGAGATCGCTGGTACCCAGGATCTGGCTGAGATCAGCCGGTCGCTGCTCGTTGCTCTTGGGCGTGCTGCCAGGATGAACGGGCGTGTTGAAGCCACCACTTCGCTTGCCACTGCCAAAGGTGGAGGAGGAGGAGGAACCACTCCCGCCAGCCAAAGGAGTCTTAAGCGCCGCATTGTCCACCACAATGAGTATGGCCTTGAGCACGGCCAGAACGGCGGCTATGGGTATGGTCTTGTGTGCCCCCACCAGCAGGTGGCGATCGCAGCTTAGACGTATGCTAAAGTCATTGTTGCCGACGGCGTGGAGGGGATTGGGTGAGGTGCTCACCGAATACATACCAGGTTGGGGAATCTCCAGGGTCTTGAACAGCTTCAAAACCAAGTGGCAGGTGAGTCTGGCACCCGCCTCTGCATCCACGCTTAGTTCTGCTCCGCCAGCACTCACCGACCTCGCCAAAGTTGGGAGAGCAAACTTGCTCACAAAATCCGCCAGGGAGAAGCAGTGTCTGGCCACCAGAATGCACACGAAGACAGCCAAAGCGTTGTGTGTCTTGCCTTGGCCAATGTCCACCTGGCCTCCTAGGTGTGGATATCTGGGACTCTTGCTGCCGCTGCACAGGCTCTGCAAGGCTGCAATCCACTCCTCGGAAAGGACATTGCAGCTGGCCGTGAGCTCGGCACAGGCCAGAGCCACATCGTTAAGACGCTCGTTGTCCGTCTCCCGGCAGACGGCGATTAAGGCATTGGACACAAAGCTGTAGATGTTGGCCGGGGACTCATGCAAGGTGCCCAGCCAGTGGGGATCTAGCTTGCCGCCGCGTCGAGGGGCCATGAACAGTTCTTGGAGCAATTGGGGATTATAGCCTTGCGGGGGGAGGCTAAGGTAAGGGAAATAAAGTTGTTAAAAAAAGAAGAAAAAGGAAAGAAGATCCTCCTGATCGTCTTCCAAGTCACAAAAACTCACCTTAATTGCTCGGGCGTGTTGAAGATGTCCTTGAAGCGCTTGATGCACTGCAGCTGCTGGTAGTACTCCGTGGACTGCTCCTTGCCCTGCAGCAAGATGCAGGACTCATGCAGGTCGCTTAGGTAGGCAATGATGCAGCGCTCTGCAGAGGAGCATTCACTGGGATTGGTCACATGCCGGATAGTGCGGCAGACGCCCTCAAACACAGATAGAGTCTGCTCCGGCGAGAGCAAAAGGCAGCTGTGATAGCGCCTTAGGATGCTCACAATGTAAAGAGCCAGCGAGGTGGTGTAGCTCCTCACAAGATTCGATTTCTTCGACTGCAACTGATGCTCCACCTCAGGTAGCTCCTTCAGCAGACTATCGCACAGCTCCAGGAGACTATAGATATTCAAGGCCAGCTCCATGAGGTCAAAAAGGAAAGCCACATGCTCTTGGACCGGCAAATAATTGTTGTTGCCCAAGGCAAAGCCATTGAGCTGCTCCAGCACATTGGCCGCACACTGGGCGGTGACCACATGCTGGTCAAAGTAGGCCATCTGCTGGCACTTGGATGTGGTGGCCTCGAAATTAAACTCATTCCGCGAGTGCTTCTTCACATGACCAGCGGCGGCCACGTCAATGCTAAACTTCTTGGTGAAAAGCTTGCCAATCTCCTTGGACATCTTCTTCACTGCGTGCTTCTTCTCGTCGCGCTCCTTGCCCACGCCAAAGAGCAGGATATACCGTTGATTGCTCTCGCTACTGTAGCTACTCATGCTGGGATCGTCCTGGGGAATGGGAAAGTGCTTGGTGTAGACATAGTGACGCGAGATGCTGCCGGCAGAGCCAGCTCCTGTGCTAGGATCTCCATCCACAGGCGAGGGTCCTATCTTGGGACTGTCGGGCGCCTCATGCTGCTGGCCCTTCTCCTTGATGTTCTGCACCAGCTTGTCCAGATCGTCATCCACATTGGAGTCGTCATACTCATTGTGCTTGAAATCAAGGCCTCCGCCGAAGCCATCATCGTCAAAGCCATGTGTGGTCGTTGGTGGCGGAGCCGGCGGCGGTGGCGAGGTCTTGGTAGCCGTAGAAACCGACTTGCTGACCAGTACCGACTCCAGCAGCAAATCCCCCCGCGAGATGAGCGTGTGCATGTAGGCATTGTGCGAGAAGACATCGTGACGTATCAAAGCGCTGAAAAGCTGGACGAGATTGGTGAACTCTGTGCGTTGCTGGCTGCTGCTCGAGTGCTCATCCCATAAGGGGGCATCGTGGTCGAGGAAGTGCATCAGTACATGCTGGAACACGGGCAGGCCATCAATAAGACCTGCTCCAGAGGCCAGCGAATCCTTGTCCTCCTTGTCGCTGGACTGCTGATCCGCCGGAGTGCTGGTCACATCAATTTGGCGTTTATCCAGGAGTATGGCCACCACCATGGCCCGGTGCTCGCCCCATCTTTGTCCGGAAACAGCCCACTCGCACAGGATACGCACTGTGTCCTTGTCCTGCTTGGGCTCGTAGGCAGGACGCAACTGCTGCGAGTCCTGCTGCTCCTCTTCCCGTCGTCTACTGGTGCTGGTGCTGGGAAAGATGTGCGCGTAGAGGGTGTCTATGCTGTTGTTGTGCTCCATGCGGTCAAAGCAGTGCGTGTCCAGGCGATCCAGCGTGGCCAGAACACTGGTGTAGTGATTCTTGCCTGCACTTAGCCACTTGGCGGCAAACCAGCGCTGCTCTGCGTGCTGAGTGCGCAGCACAATGTCCGACTCGGCGGAGCGTAGTTGGCGTCGTATTTCCTGGTTGGTCCGTGGACACCTCGTGGGCATTGGTAATACGGAAGGTGCCAGGGGCAGGTGGTCCAGGGGACTACCCAAAAGCGAAGATGGAGCCCGATGTGCTGCTATTCCACTCCAAACCAAAGCCGTGGGACACTCGATGGTGATGATTTGGAGAATGGTGCTCAGGTAGAGCACTATATCCCGGTGATGGGGACAGCTCATCTGCTCCTGCAAAGCTAGCTCGTAGGGATCGTGGTGTTCCTGCTGCTGATTTAGTTTGTGCTCATCCAGCTCCTTGATGGCCTGCTGCTCCACGGCAGTATTCAGCAGCTGGGCTAGCTTCTTGGACACAATGTAGGCCATCTTCCGGCAGAGCCTCTCCGACTGCACAAAATCGTGCATATATTGGAGGGCAAAACTAAGCACCAGCTTCTTCAGCGGCTCATCGAAGCTCGCCTGGGTGCGCATCTTGTCCAATAGATCCAGTATCCAGTTGAGGAACTCCTGCCTATCCAGCAGCGACTCCTCGTACATGTACTTGCTCAGCTGGTGGCAGTATTTCCAGTATTTAAGAGCATTCCGGCTGTCCTCAAACTGGCTGCCGATACCCGATATACTGGAGCCGGGTGGAACAGCGGCTCCTCCCACACCTGGGGCACTGCCGACACCGACCACTGAAGTTCCAGTTACCCCGCTGCCACCACCTACACTTGCTACTCCTCCTAAGCCTCCTGTAGCCGGTAAAATTCCACTGCCTGCTCCCACTCCGCCGGCAGCTCCGGCCTGCTGGCCATTTGCTGGACTGTGTATGGGTGGCAAAGGACTCGCCATGCTGGGCACGGGTATAACGTTTGTGGGAGCACTGCTGCCAGCTATGGAATTCCCAGCACTATTGCCAGAGGTGCCATTGGTGGCCGTACCACCGGCAGGGGCTCCAATGGCAGACATACCTCCCGAAGAGCTGCCATTCGATGTGGTCTTGTCGCTGTGAGCTGCAAGAAAATATGTGTCATTTAAGGCACCTCACAAGGCCATGAACATGCTCTTTCTCACCCTGTTGGTAGTACTCCTGTAGCTTGGGCAGCAACTCCTTCATAAACTTGATCATATTGCCCGTCCACTCGGCGGCTGGGTCATAGATACTGCGCTTCTTGTTCTTGGACTCGGTGAAGCTTAGCGTATAGGCGGCGCTCAGCTTGATGAACCAGGTGGCCCGCTGCATGTTCACCTGGTTCTCGCACAGCGTTATGAAGATCTCCTCCTTCTTGTTGAACGAGGGCGCCCGCTTAGCCAGGCTGAGTAGGGGCTTGTTGCCAGCCAGGTCCTTGAACCAGGCGTCCACGGTGCACTTGCGTCGCGGCGACACGGGCCAAAAGTTATCCTTGCAGTTGATCTGCTGCTTCTTGCGTCCCGTATCCGGCAGGGTCATTAGCTCCTCCTTCTTGGCCAGAACGCCGCTGAAGAAGGCGCTTACCTTGCTGGCGTTCACATTCGAGTTGTGGGCCGTCCCAAACTCATCAGACAGCGGCGGCGTCGTTGTGAAGCCGTGTTTCACATTGGTGGGCGTCAGCTCGTCCTCGCGCTGTTTCGCGTCCTGCGGATAGATGTCCGGAGGCCCCAGGCGGGTGCGCTTCAGCGGCCGCTTCTCCTGGAGCATGGACAGCATCTTGGCGGCCAGCTAATGGTGTTTTTCCACACGAATTTTCTCTGGACAATTTTTCTGTTTTTCCTCTGTTCGAATTAGAGGTGGGACAATCTACACTAATGTAATCGATTAATATTACTTTTGCATTAATCGATAACAAGACCGTGTAACGGTGAAATACATGTAAATACATGTAAAAAAAGCGATTTTATTTGTAATAATTATTAATTAATTAATTTAATAAATCACTCATCAAGAGTATCTACCAATAATCATTATTTTTGGTTTTCATTATCATTATTATTAATCTTGGTTCCTGGTATCTATAAATACACGCCAATAAAACTTCCTAATAATTGATTTTAAAGAGAATTTAATACATACATTTATGTATATTAAATATGAATAAAAGACTTAATTAAATACTCAAGGTGAATACAATCGTTGTGCAATAACAAAAAACATACATCACTCAGAGTGATATTAATAACGAATAAAGCTGAATATAAAGAAGTATTACAATAGTTGGATTTTTTTGGTAATGATGAAAAAGAGTCACATTCGTTGTTAAACAAACGAACAAGCAAGGCTCATACAGCTTGGCGATCGAATTCCGGTTCGTCAGCATAAAAGTGATCGCCGCTGGTCATTCCCTCGCTGCACTCAAAGTTCAGACAAAGCATTTTCCGAGGATACTCTGATGGCAGCTAAATTAAATAATAAAAATATTAATTTATAAAAACAAAATTTACGAAGAAAGTAGCAAGCGAGAACTCACCCTCTCCATAATATCGTGCCTGATGTCGGTGGCTGCGGCAAACAACTCCATTGGCTGGTGGACTGCCCGCCTGCCCAGACTCCCAAGCGTGTCCAGGATAAAGGCGTCTGTGATGCCCAGGCAGTAGCATATGTTCAGATACCGCAGCTGCTCATTGTTGGCCACCAGCAGCGACAACTGAAACTCACCTATTTCCCTGGCTGCCTGTACGGAAAGGCATTCCAGGTGCCGGAGCTCGGCCAAGTGACGAACACACAGGTCATCCCGTGGCTTGCAAACAAGCCACCTGAGCGACCTTAAGGCACTGATGTGTTGGGCCTGCTCCTCGCTGATCCAGCGCTTGCGATGAAGTATAAGATACTCCAGCTGGGTGGAGCACTGACTCCTGGCCAAGGCTTTGAAAAAGCGCGTCTTTAGTTCCTCCGGGCAGTATATTTGCAGGTACCTGAGGTTCGAGAATTGCGGCAGGACTAGAAGATCGGCATCGCAGTCTTGGAAGGACAGTTTCTCCAGCTGGCGGCAATTGGAGGCCAACATTCGGAGGTTACTGGAAACTAGAAAGCGCTTGGCATTGCCCAGCTGCAGAGTACGCAGATTTCTCATATTTTTTACTATTAAAGCGAACTCTGAAGTCGTGACTTCATCGTACAGACCCAACTCGACAAGCTCGCTAAAGTGACGAACTTCTTGTACTGAGGAAATGATAAAAGGAAATTAAGAAACTAAAAAATGCTATGTACAGGCTTAGAGCACTCACATTCCCTTCGATCGAAGCTCTCCAGGCTCAGTGAGGTCACCTGCGGCAGGTGAATCCTTATTGCTCTCACCAGATCCTTGCTGGTGCTTTTGTAGTTGCGCACATGAACACTTCTCAACGAACTCATCCGCAGCAGATACGGCTGTGCTCGGGCCACCGTGGCATTATGAATCGAGATCCTCTCCAGCCGGTAGCAGTGTCTGCTGATCAGCGGCAACAGTTGCAGAGGATGGTCATCATCGAAGTAGGACTGCAGGCTGCGGATGCGAGCACCGCACAGCCAAAGGAATGTGTGCCAGTCCTCCAGAGTCCGCAGATTCGTGTCCCTGTCGATGACATGTTGGAAATGGTGTCGATGCAGGTGGAGGAAGGCGTCCCGAAAGAGGCGACAGCACCGAGCCAGGTGCAGTTGATCCTCCAAGCTCAGAAGCTTGAAAATGAAGAGCAGGCAACTGGGCTCCAAGTCCAGGATACTTGTGATGCGGGCCATTACTATCTGAATAAGGGCATCGTCGACGCGAGCGGTGTCACCTGGCCAACAGATACAGGTGGTAGCAGGAGCGGGATCAGAATTAATTAACCAATTAACCGAACAAATTATTTCCAATTGAAATTGAGTGTCAAAACAAAACAATATCAGCGATGTCACTATCGATAGTGAATCAATTGTGTTGCACCTATCGAAAGATAGTTGGTTTTTTATATTTACTTAATTTAATTAAGAGGGGGTAAACAAATTGAGAACAGAATTTATAATTTTTTAAAGTTGATTTTAAGTTAAAAACTATTACATTTTATTTTTTAATAAACTTACGCTTCATCGATACATATCGATTGGCCGCGCCAGTGTGTCCCCTCCCTTATACATATTTACATTTGGCGACGATTATAGATAGAGGGAGGAATTTCAACAAAACTACATTTCAACACAAATTAGCGTGGAAAAGGAAATAACGACGGAAAAAGTCAAGAAACGGGCGACGAAAGCAGAGTGTGTGCTTTGGCAAAGTGCATAACTCCTGAACACACACCGGACGGACACACAGCCGGGCTGTGACACACACACACACCGACACAAACACACACAAAAAACGGGGCAGCACACAACAAGAAACGCAGCAGAGTGCAAAGCAGCAAACATAATACCAAACACACGACCGAGGCGACGAGGACCCACACACAGCTTAGATGATGAGCAGCAGAACGCAGGACGACGGTGCCTCGATCAGATTCAGCGACCACACACTGGACAAGGCCACCAAGGCCAAGGTGACGTTGGAAAACTACTACAGCAACCTGGTGACGCAGTACGGCGAGCGGAAGCAGCGCCTGGCCAAATTGGAGGCGCAGTTAAAGGATGAGAGCCTGACAGAGTCGCAGCGCCAGGAGAAGCGTCTGCAGCATGCGCAAAAGGAGACGGAGTACCTGCGTCTCAAGCGCCTTCGTCTGGGCGTCGAGGACTTTGAGGCGCTGAAAGTCATCGGACGGGGAGCCTTTGGCGAGGTGCGTCTTGTCCAGAAAAAGGATACGGGCCATGTGTACGCGATGAAGGTGCTGCGTAAAGCGGACATGCTCGAGAAGGAGCAGGTGGCGCATGTACGCGCCGAGCGTGATGTTCTCGTCGAGGCCGATCACCAGTGGGTGGTCAAGATGTACTACAGTTTCCAGGTGAGTGACACCATCAGTAACAACAACAACAACAAGTAAACAGCGAAGGGAGGTGGGTTGGGGGGTCAGCGCGCATAACAAAAGAATTGTGTTAAAAAACACACGGCAGAAAATCAATAAACCAATACCAGTGCAAGTGCCAAAAGCGCCTTGCCAATCATATGGTCACGTCCCTCTCTCTCTCTGTCTCTCATTCTCTCTCTCTCTGTGGTCCCCCGTCTTTGTTGTTGTTTTTCGTGTTCCTCTTTACTCCACTTCTTCTTTGCGGTGAAAGTTCTTGCCACAGGGATACGTGCCTATAGAGCACCCTTTACTTCAGTTATGCAACAATTAAAAGAAAGGTCCTCTAAAAAATTATTATTAATGAAATGGTTTAAAATAACTCGTATGTAAGGTATATATCCTTTGGTAATATTCCTTATTGTATCTGAAATTCCTCAGAATATATTTAGAGCTTACGTTGTTTTTAAGGAAGAGTCCTTGTCCTATAAAATGACATTATCTTTGGTCCTTTCTAGGCTCGAGCTCAGTTTAAATTCTTAACTAAACTTACCTTTATTAACGTCACAGGATCAGGTCAATTTATATTTAATAATGGAGTTCTTGCCCGGCGGTGATATGATGACGCTATTGATGAAAAAGGACACACTATCCGAGGAGTGCACACAGTTCTATATCAGCGAGACGGCACTGGCGATCGATTCAATACACAAACTCGGTTTCATACACAGGGACATCAAGCCGGACAACTTGCTGCTGGATGCACGAGGACATCTAAAGGTGAGCGGGCAATAAGAATCCTACCTCTGTTTAGGTACTAAACGTTAATTTTCTCAGCTCTCCGACTTTGGACTCTGCACCGGCTTGAAGAAATCGCATAGGACAGACTTTTATCGGGATTTATCGCAGGCGAAACCATCCGATTTTATAGGCACCTGTGCCAGGTAAGCTAGACACAAAGATAGTGAAGATGTAACTAATTATAATCTATACAGCCCCATGGACTCAAAGCGACGTGCCGAGTCATGGAAGCGAAACCGACGCGCCCTCGCCTACAGTACGGTGGGAACGCCGGATTATATTGCACCCGAAGTATTCCTACAGACCGGCTATGGTCCGGCCTGTGACTGGTGGTCTCTGGGCGTCATCATGTACGAAATGCTGATGGGCTATCCGCCCTTCTGTTCGGACAATCCGCAGGACACGTATCGAAAGGTGATGAACTGGCGCGAGACCTTGATATTCCCCCCGGAAATTCCCATCTCGGAAGAGGCCAAGGAGACGATTATCAATTTCTGCTGCGAGGCCGATCGCCGGCTGGGTTCCCAGCGGGGTCTCGATGACCTGAAGTCGGTGCCGTTCTTTCGGGGCGTCGACTGGGAGCACATACGTGAACGTCCCGCAGCTATACCCGTCGAGGTGCGCTCCATCGATGATACGTCCAATTTTGATGAGTTCCCCGATGTCTCATTGGAAATACGTAAGTGTTTGAGATTGGTATTTGTATTTGTATATAAATAAATCAATTTTACTTTGATTTTACAGCATCGGCGCCCATACCGCAGGGCGGTGAGATCGCCAAGGACTGGGTATTCATCAACTATACGTACAAGCGATTCGAGGTGCGGAACTTGGAGTGAAGCTCGATTAGGAGCTGGACCCGCAGCTTGAATGTTGGTAGCGCCGCACCATTTGCCACCACCACCACCACCACAGTCGTCTCTCTAATTACCACCACCAAGATCACCAAGAGTCGCATACTCCCCGATTTTCCCTTTTGAATGTCTTACCTACATGTGTATTTAAATACTAGCTAACATTTGTGATTCCAAACAAAAAAGAGGAGAAGAATACGAGGTGTATTGTATGTAAAAAAAAAAAAGGGTTTTGCTTAAAGCGTCTCGTCCGGCGCCTCGAGTTAGGTTTAAAAGCTATACTAATCTCCCCGACATCCTTCCATTTTGGCTTTGTTTAACCCTTAACCCAGTTTGAACGTTGTTTATCCCTTCCTTTTGGCAATTCTTTATCGTATATGTATTGTTTACTTCATTGGGCAGCAGCAAATTATCCCATAAAATTTTATTATTTAGCCAATTGAGAAATGTTATAAACTTTAGGCACGTTAATTATGCGTATGTGTTTTTTGTATCAAATTAAACTTCTTATAATATATAGGAATTATACCCTAGAACACTCGAAACGGATCGAAAATCTATCACACAAATTAGTTACTAATGCCAATAGCAACAAACAAGCGAAGGAGCAGATTATATAGACGGCAAAATAAACCACACTCTCATGTTTAAATATCGGTTTCGTTCTATATATACTATCTACCCACTCCCCCACCCAACTTCCACGGATACGAATATATATATATATTTAAAAAGCAACATTCTACTGTAGCTCTCTTCCCGCTGGAGTTTTCAGTTCCTCCACGTACATAAATGTAGTTGAGAACACACAAGTTACCAAGTTACCGCTGGCAAGTGCATATAATTCGAGACGCAAGCATGAAATAATAATAATACGAATACCTATAAATAAATTAAAGGCGAGTAAACAAGTTTTAAGAAATTATTTTTGGTAATAGAATACAGTAAAAATAAGGCATACTGAATAATTCGATAATAATGCTACACAGACGGCAAACATGAAATGCAATAATAAAAGAAACATGTGCATAATAACTAACAAACAAACATTAAATATAAAGATTTGTTTCATTTCAATTGTAATACTCAAAATGTAAGGGTAAGTCCAAATACCATAATTAGGCTGAATTTTATAAATTTCATCTTTTAGTTTTTCCTCACCTAAAAAGATTAAATCAATGTTTTAATATAATTTAGCTGGTTTCAATACAAGTCCAATGTTGTCCTTTTGCTGTAAAATAAACTCTCACACTTTAAGTTTAATTTCTTTAAAACAATTAGATCTTTCTTTCATTTTGGTCAGCTACAATGTATTGCTCCTAGCTCCTTCAAAAGTTAAGATGCTTTAAGAGAAGAATAGTGCGAGAGAGGCTAATTAATTTCGTCCTTTTTTGTCATCATCATTTGATTAAAAATTCATTAACCTTTCTTTTTTTGAAGAGAGAAAATAGAAGTCCGTTTGAATGAGAGCATCAGGTCGGCTTGATGATACATCTTGTCTTATTGAGAACATGTGGTACTGCCGGGATTATACTCATCATATTTCTAGATTGTTTCGGTTTTTAGCCCCCAAAAACCTGATGATTCCGAAGAATATAAATATAATAGGCCGAAAAAAGAAACCATTAAGGAATAACACCACAAAAAGTTAGGCTTTGTACATTTAAATGTATGTATATATATTTTCTTGATCTTTTTATCCGTACTTCTCCCACCGATACCTCTTCTCTATCTGCACCTTGCTCTAGTGTTTTGATTTGTGTTCGGTATTCTGTCTGTTTTCGGGTGCTATTAAAATTGTTTGCAGTGTAGCTGTTGTCTGGATTTCATTTTGTATCATCCGAAACCATTACACACTCAGCACAATTGATATCGGAACTGAAACAAAAATAGTTTAGCTTGTGTATGTTTGTAGCCGTTTCTCTCGGTGTATGTACGTGTGTGGGGGTGTGCTTGAATCGGAATATATAGCTAGTTGTTTAAAGATATCGTTCGTTATATATATATACTACATATATGAATGTATTAGCATATGGAGACTAAAGACTATTAGCTGGGGGGAGGCAAAAACTTTACAAACGGTTGGGAGAAAGGAGGAGAATGGGAAAACCCTACGAGAAACATTTACACACAGCTAAAGATGCACAGTAATTTTGCGAATTGCTGTTACCGATCGCAATCAATAACTATGCTGCGGATAGAATCGGAATTCTTACGTTCAGATGTAGCTCTGTTGTGGTTTTCTTGTTTGAAATCTTTATTATTTGGATGCTTGTAACGGGCAGTAGTATCCATAAAATTATAATTGTAAAATGTTAAAAGTTTAACTATGCGCTTAGATCTAATGAAAGGTGTATACATAGACGAATATGTATGGTAATTTCAGAATTTGTGTGTTATCTTCGCTACGATTTTATCTTTCCTTCCATATTCTTTCACTGTGGAGATGAGTGGTGTGTTTATGGTGTGTGCGGTGTGTATAGGTCGGGGAGGGGGTCTTGTTAGTTATGCTATGCGCGCTTTGCAACTATTATTAATTTAATTAAATTTAAATTGAATTACATGTAATCGGTTTAGTTTCTTGTTACTTTCAAATCGTAGCTTAATTAATTCTCTACGCCTTTGCACTTGCTTTGATTTTCGCTTGCTACCTTTTACTCTTTTTTTTTTAATTACTTTTATTTTCGTTTGTTTTTTTTTTTCTTCTTTTTTTGCTGGGTTGCCCTACGTTCAATAGTAAAATGTATATATATATATATATTTATATAGTTATATGTACGTTAAGAATTACATTAATATAGGACATAAGTCTAAGAGGATGTCGACAACATGCTCAAGGGGTCGATCTCGGGGTAAGCAGGGGGGAGGGACCATTCAGTTGTAAGGATGGGGGATAGGGGTAGGAGGAAGGGGAACTTTGTATAATCGATCGTAATAATTAGTAGTAAAATTTGTATGTACAATTCGTTATGTTGCTTAGGACTGATCATCGATCAAAAGCATGACTTGTTGCGTTGTCGTCTGTGGATTTCTTGTGCATTCCACCTGGTGAGCATTCCAATCCTTGCGCTGGCAGAACTCTGAACAGTACGGCGTTTTTCGGCACAGTGAGCACTCGGCCAGCGCTTCTCTGTTACAGTTGGCGCACTATTTTTGGGTGACGAAAAATAATATACAAATAATTAATATTATGTTACTCCAATTGGTACCTGTTAACCAATACCATTTAACTTACTATTACTATTTAAACAACTTAAAATCATAGCAATTTTCCATATTTATTCCCTTGCAGGGTATTATAATTTTACTCAGAATCTTGAAACGCAGTGAAAAGGAGTCATTTCCCACCTTATATTACATATATTCTTGATCAGCATCAACCGGCGAGTCTTTATAGCAATGTTGGAAAGGTAAAAATTAGAAAATACTACTATAACTCACCTTTTTGGCCGATATGATCTCATTGCCATGCAGGGAACCAGATATATTGGGATCGTCAATGTCCGCATGAACCTGGACACGCATTGCACTGACCGCCGCATCGCGCTCCTTCTGCAGGACCTCGATGCGACGCTCGTAGGACTGTTTCATGTCGTTCAGCAGGCGCTTGAAATCATTGGTCGCCTTGACCATGGTGCAGTAGACATGCTCGATATTCTTTATCGATTGACTGGTGTCCAGGACGGCGATGGAGGAGCCATCGTTGATATTAACCACAAACGTTTCCCGCTCGTAGGCGTTGCCCATTTGGCTCTGGTCAACCAGCTCGGTGGAGGTGTCCAAACTATCGTTTAGCGCCGCCCATGGCTCATCCTTGGACGTTATATTCTCCTCCGCCAGGAACATGTTGTTCTCATCCACCACATTGGCCGTTGCAGCAGCCACGGCGGCGGTCACGTCCACACAATTGTTGGCTGAGCTTCCGCCGCTCGTGTTGTTGTTATTGGTATTACTATTATTGTTGTTGCTATGATGGGCATTGCGCTTGCGTTTGGGTCCCGGCTCCATGTCGAGATCCGTTTGATTTCGCTTCCGCCGCTTGTACGGCGTGAAGAGACGCACTGGTCCGGATGCTAAACGGGATCGAGTTGTTGGGGGAATTAATATGAAATGTTTTTGTGTTTAGGGATTCAGGTGGATGACATAGGGGACTCGGAGAAGCAAAAGAAGGCAGAGGAAAGCCCACCCTATCCTTACATTGATTTTATTGTGTCTCCGAGTCCCCTGCTTGCCTTGTGATGACCCTGCTCCTGCCGGAACAGTTTCGCCACGCTGGTGTCTATGTTTAGTAAGTAAATGTTTGTTGTCTTCTCACCTGACTCACCTGCTTCGTCGTCACAGCAGACCGTGCAGCTGCAGTTGGTCGCGTGCGGCGTGAGCGTGCCCTCGTCGATAAGGGACTGCAGCGACTTGCCACCATACTTGATGGACCGCTTCCAATCCTTGCTGGAGCCCCGGCCGCACACATGCTCGAATTCGCTGGGCGTGTGCCACTTATCCTTGTACTTAACACAGCGGCCGCGTCCGCCTGATCCCAGCTTGCTGCGGTATAGCTCGGCGCAGGTGGTTTTACAGCGAATCTGGAAGACCTCCATGTGCTGGGTGGAGGGGTTCTCCGACCAACCGGTGGAACCGCCGCCTGTGCCACCACCACCGCCAGTGCCCGCTCCTCCGGCGCCGGTATGCTCCAAGGTGGCCAGGCTATCGTGGCTGTTATTGCTACCGGAGCCATCATGGTTCAGTCCAATCGTATTTGTGGCGGTCGTGTTGGTGCCCGCACTGTTGGCGCCGCCTCCACCGCCAGCTCCGCCGCCGCCCGGCTGCGTCTGTTGCTGCTGGATAACGATCGTCTTGAGGTCGTTGCCCATGCTGACCGTGCTGCCGGACAGGTAGCCATTGTTGTCGACGCACAGCATCGGCTTGAAGTGGGGCAGCTGGTCGGGTGTGATCACATTAAAGGTGGTGCCGGTTAGCATCGATCCAATGGGCAGGGACACAGGCACTGATACCACACCGCCGCTGTTGCCACCGCCGCCGCCGCTCTGACCGCCGGGTCCGCTCGTTCCGCCACTGGCACCGCCGCTGCCGCTGTTGTCGTTTGAGGAGGATGTGACCATGCGAACCTTGGAGTCCAACTGCATTACCATAGCGCACATATTCCCACGTTCGTCACATGCATGTGGATGTGGATATCCAGGTGACCGAATTCGTAATTGTGGTTGTGTTTTTCGTTTTCGATTCGTCGACGAGGCGATGCAGAGCGATTTTTAGCCAGGAATCAAAGAAGAAAATTCGAATGTAAGTAAACAACACAGCATGGGAAAAATGAAAATCGGTATACACAACAATTTGCGCCACAAGCGCGCTGGGTTGGGTGGAGGTGAAAGGCGGGCGGGCGGGCTGGCTGGCGGATTTTTGGGGGTTGGGATGGCCCAGTGGGTCGCATGGAGCTTATATAGCTAGCAGCTCGTAGGGCGCAAGCACCGCGCGCATTTTGTGTTGCGCCGCCCGCTGCCACCCCCAGCCGCCCAACCACCCACTCGCACAGAAACACTCACACACACACACACACACACTCGTACACAACCAACCGCACTTTCCACAACTGCGCAGAGCGAAGCGGAGCAGAGCCAGTTTCGATTCGAATTCGTGTTCGAGGACTCAGAACCAGGAACCAGGGAACCGAACCAAACTCTGGGAACCACGCTCGCCTTGCACAGCCTCCGCCGACACCCCGCCAAAAGAGCCTGGCGCCTCGTTTGTTGCTCCTTTTACCTGATGATGCTGGTGATGCTGATGATGATGATGGTGATGGCCCGGACTCTCCAATATCACCTCTTCTTTCACAACGTCGTCGGCCAGCGCGGCCAAGTCTTTCCTATTCAGGTGCAGCTCGGTTGATGAGTCGACCTGTTCCATATTATTTTAGCGCCAGGCGCCCACTCGGTGGTACACTTTCACTTGTCTTGTTCTTGTGCCAAATATTATTATTGTTGAGTTGTGTCCATCGAAATTGCACCTTGCAATTGGATATGTCTGAGAGACGGTCGGTGTTTTTGTTGCTGCTGCGGCCGCGATCCGCGTTTTCCCGCGCTCAACACTCACATGCGAAATGCGCGCTGCATTGCATTACGTTGCATTGCATTATTTACAGTGTTTGGGTTCATTGCAATTTACATTTCTTAAGCTTTAAACTTTACTAAAATTCGTCTCTAAATCTCTAAAAGTTGATATCCTCCTCTTCTTCCTCATGATAATTAGAGTTGTCATGCGCACTGCAGTTATCGCTTGCCTATCGATATGGGCGTTTCATAGCGGTCAGCTTTGGTTGTTTGTTATTTGAACAATTAACTACCATTTGCTTATTTGTTTATATTTTTTAATTTATTATTATATTTTTAGTTACATTAAAATTTTAAATTTAATTTATTTTTTTATATATAAAAATCTTGTTGAATATATAAACCTTTTATATTCAGGCCGATGTATCATCTCTAGCTGGTAGTGAACCGTAATACGGTCACATTACTGCTGTAAAATGGTAACGAAGCAAAGATTTCTTTATATTTGCTAAAAAGCGTTTCTTTTAGGCCGATGTGGACGTCTTTATAAGCAACTACACCCTCGTGGATCCCGAGATATACCAGCTATGGATCGAAGGCTTCTCTTCGAGCGAGGCTGTTTCTTACCTCAAACAGAAAGGCTTTGGCCACTCAATGGGTGCACCCAGCGATTTGATAGCTTCAGATGTCTTGGACCACTACCGCACCTACTCTTTAATTGAGCTTTACCTCAACGCACCCACCAAACTGATGGAACAGTCCTGCTTCCAGCTGGAGCCACATGTGCGAGACCTTATCACCGAAAAATACTACTCCATCGACGATGTGGTGGCCCGGGAGATTCTCGGCAAGAAGCTGAGCTCCCGCTACCGCAAGGACCTGGACGAAGTAGCTGAGAAGACTTGCGTCAAACTGAAATCGGTTCGCCGACAGTTCGACAACGTTAAACGCATATTTAAGTCCGTGGAGGAAATGCCTGGCACTCTGACCAACAACATAAAGCAGCATTTCATCATTTCAAATGATCTGGCAAAAAAGTACGCCTGCATTGTCTTCCTGGCCTGTCTGCGCTTCGAAACCACCAAGAAGAAGCTTCAGTATCTGAGTTTCAGTGACCTGTTGACCTGCTCTCATGCCATCATGATCTACTGGACGTACACTTATCAAGTAAGTAATAGAAAAAGTTATAACTTCGTTGTTTTTCAACGTATATCATGGAGGAGAGTTCATATTTATATATTATATATTTATTTTCATTTATATCATTTACGTGTATCAGCACACGGGCCCCGAATATTATGACACTGAAATGGACAAGGAGTTCCTCTTGGATTTGCGTGAACTGAGGTGTTTGCTGGACAAGGAAAAGGAAATTAAGCATCTCGTCTGCATGCGCCTGAAACCCGTGCTCTTGGAACGCGCCTTTCATGAACTGGATGGCAATTTTCGCTCCTACTGGCGCGCATTAATCACAATTGCCTGCAATTTGCATCGCAATCGTGAGCTTCGCGATCTCTTTGTGGATCTCTGTGAGAAACTGATTGATCCTTGGCGGCAGAATGGCTGGAATCGCGAGCAGGTGAACAAGTTTTTGGCCTCCATAACGCAGAGCGTCTTGGAACTGGAAATATCTAGGGACCAAGAGACTCGTTGTCTTTGGGATCGCTACATGCAAGTCATAACCATATGCTTGGACAAAATGTATCACATTTAGTTAATATGTATTTATTATATTAGTTGTTTGTTTTACGTTATGTGTGTTACCTAGCAATAAGGCATCAATGAGTTTGTGTAAATATAAAAAGTGGAAGAAAACATATTAAAATAAAATTAAAATAAATAATAATATTTTTAAAAACTAGAATTAACTAAAAATAATTGTGACTATGAGAACCCTACTTTTAAATATTGTTTTACCGTTATAACTATTGCTGACTGGTCACACTTGCCCACAAAAGAACGGTATATATGAAAGGTCCCACAGCGGTCGTACTGGAGCTTCCAAGCTTGAGATGCAGCGAAAGCTTGCATTAATCCGTGAGATTGCAGACCCTTCCGTTTGTTTTGGGATGTTTTTAGTGCGGCGCCAGCAAAAATCAATTTTGCAACAAGCTTCTTAATCGATTGGCAATGGAAATGCAAGAGTTCAGGTGAGTTCTATTAATGAAAGTGCAGTGCAAATTACATAAAGCTGTGTGTAACCGCTGTCTGTGTGTGTTAAGCTAGAACACAAATTTGCAACACATGCACACGCACACTCCCACAGTCGGTTGATTGTGTGCGCGCCGCCAGGTGGTTGTAAACGGAAAAGCCAGCAACAGTTGACAATTGCCGTTACATCGGCAAACAGACACACAAACAAAAGGGGTTGTTTTTTACCTTTCGGATTCTCTTACGTTTCAGCGAAAATCTGGAAGAGATCGAAGATGAAGCATTCGACGAGGAGAAATCGGCCAGGACTTCAGATGAAAATCGCAAGTAGGAAAACTCAAGGATTCTCCATGATTTATCTAAAAAATAATTCATAAAATGCATAAATTCCAGGCAGAATCACAGCGAGATCGAGAAGCGACGTCGGGACAAGATGAACACGTACATAAATGAACTCTCCTCCATGATTCCCATGTGCTACGCCATGCAAAGGAAGCTGGACAAGCTCACCGTACTCCGGATGGCTGTACAGCATCTGCGCGGGATCCGTGGCAGCGGCAGTCTGCATCCCTTCAACGGTTCCGACTACCGGCCTAGTTTCCTCTCCGACCAGGAGCTAAAGATGATCATTCTCCAGGCCTCGGAGGGATTTCTGTTTGTTGTGGGTTGTGACCGTGGACGCATATTGTACGTCTCCGATTCGGTGTCCAGTGTGCTGAACTGCACGCAAGCGGATCTGCTGGGACAGAGCTGGTTTGATATACTGCATCCGAAGGACATTGGCAAGGTAAAGGAGCAGCTCTCCTCGCTGGAACAGTGTCCCAGGGAGCGCCTCATCGACGCCAAGAGTAAGACGCCTTAGTAAGGTACAGGTTTTAATGGGTTTCAGCAGGATCTACTCCTTACAGCTATGTTGCCCGTTAAGACGGATGTACCGCAGAGCCTGTGTCGTTTGTGCCCCGGTGCCAGACGTTCCTTTTTCTGCCGCATGAAGCTGCGTGCCGCCAATAACAACCAGATCAAGGAGGAGTCGGACACGTCCTCCAGCTCACGCAGCTCCACGAAGCGCAAGTCTAAGCTGAGCACGGGACACAAGTACCGGGTGATTCAGTGCACGGGCTACCTCAAATCGTGGACACCCATAAAGGATGAGGACCAGGACGGCGATAGTGACGAGCAGACGACGAACCTATCCTGCTTAGTGGCCATCGGTCGGATCCCGCCCAACGTTCTTAATTCCAATGTGCCCGCATCGCTGGACAATCATCCGAACATACGGCACGTGCTCTTCATCTCGCGACATTCTGGAGAGGGAAAGTTCCTGTTTATCGATCAGCGGTAGGTCCTTATTTATTTTATTACATTCTTAAATAGATATTTGCGATTAGAATAGTAAATATTTTATTTTAAGAAACTAAATAAATAATAATAAATAAATATTTAATTATTAATTTATTTTTTCTGAATTTATCACAATAGAGCCACCCTTGTGATCGGCTTCCTGCCGCAAGAGATTCTGGGCACCAGCTTCTACGAGTACTTCCACAACGAAGACATCTCCGCCCTGATGGAGTCGCACAAGATGGTGATGCAGGTGCCGGAAAAGGTCACCACACAGGTGTATCGCTTTCGGTGCAAGGACAATAGCTACATCCAGTTGCAGAGCGAGTGGCGGGCATTCAAGAATCCCTGGACGAACGAGATTGATTATATAATTGCCAAAAATTCGGTGTTCCTATAAAAGGGAATGAATCCAAAGATCATTTTACAAATCATGCAGGCGCCACCGAGACGTCAATTGATATTCCATATCTTCTGTGTGTACAAACATTATATCTTACGATAAGCTCCTCATCTATTTTATACCAGAAACAATTTAATTAAATTAAAAGACAAATTTTAAAAACATTCTTTGAACTTTGATAAGTCTAACGATCGTGGGAACAATCACAAATCAAGTTCTCTCACTCTCTGCCCCCCAAGAAAACGACGATTCATTGGCCAGAATACAGAAATTTATAAACAACCAAATGAGTTATTAGAGCCAAGCACGTTTCGGACGTGATCGCTGCTCGAATTTCTTTGGGCACATAACTAGTACTTGTATACATGTGTTGTTGGTTTTATCAACTGAGACGGGCTTTTTCGCCTCGGTTTTTTATTATTCTTATTTTATTTTATTTTTTTTTGCCTGCACTATCAATAGACCCACATGAAAAGACGGCAGGCCGACCGACCAGGCGCGTGGGTTTGGCTGGGTCTGTCGCGACGCTCGTTCGTTCATTAGTTGCCATAGAGCTGGCGTGGCGTACGGACACGCTTCGAGATTGTGGGTCGAGTCGAGGAGTCCCTATTAAACTAACAAATTAATTGGACAAAGGCTCTCCGAGCGTCGGGTTACGGTTGCGTTTTCATTTTCGGCGACATTTAAAATGAGTGCCCTCATATTTCTGTGTGCCATTCTCATTGGTTTTGTGATTTATTCACTCATCAGCTCAGTAAGACGACCTAAGAATTTTCCCCCAGGTGAGTTCTTGAAGCTAAGCAAACATATTCCCCTTAGGATTCTAGGAATTATTTAGCCAGGAAAATTTGTAGGAAGCGTTGAAGTATTTATTTAATTATTTATAAGGTTCCTAACTGATAAAATGTAGACTCTACAAATTTATAAATATTTTACTGAGCTCCATAAGTGCTTATAGACAGACCTGCCCCACGTCCAATTGGCTCAGCTCATTAGCAAATTTTAATGGCTATGGTTCACATATGGCAGACAACCTACCTGAGACACACGCCTCGCTTGGCATAAATAAATCTAATTGATAAAATTATCACACATCTCTGACACCTTGCCTAACTGGTCCTGAGCTAGAGTCTTACAAGGGTCGAGCTGATTTATTACAATTCTGCTGTTTGTTATGCCAGATGCCTGTTATGCATAGGGAATCAGCTTACATTACCTTAAATATTCTATAAAATTGGATAACTCTGCCTTTAAGATTCCTTTAGGAAAAGTTAAAATGTATAAATAGAGTAAGGCATAGTTCCAGCAAAAAAAAAAAAGATCTCTTTAACCAAGATATCATAGATAAATGAAGTATAAATCTAACAATCAAAGAGGCAGATTGTTAAATCATAGATTTCACCATAAAGTTTTCACTTTCGATTTGATTGCTTAACACAGGTAGCAAACTGATTTCAGTAGTGTCGATAAGATTAGTAGTGTTATTATCTAAAGTAGCCAGAAATTAAATTAATAGATTTGCGTGGTTTGAGGGCTAAGTGAAATAGAATTATCAACTTAAGAAGTTGTGATTTAATAATAATAATACAAGTATCCTACAGATTTTGATTTAGTTGCGAATAATAGCTCATGTTTTGGGAAAGAAAATATATAAGCTTAATTTATTTATTTAATACGAATTTATTTTTAATTTTATTGCAAATTTACACGAATTCCCATTCCCATGAATTGTATTTTCAGGACCGCGTTTTGTGCCTTGGCTAGGGAATACATTGCAGGTAAGAGTGAAAATAATTCCTTAGCTCTATTTATACCCTTGTAGAGTATTCTAATTTTAGTCACAAGTTTGTTACCCAGTTAAGGAGACATTTTCGACCCTATAAATCATATATATTCTTGATCAGCATCAACAGGCAAGTCTTTCTAGCCATGTTGGAAAGGAATTTTTTTTTTTTTAATTTTTTCAAAATTTTATAAGGGGTTACATCGTCAAAAATGTGAAAAATCGAAAAAAATTTTGATTTCTTAAAAAATAAAATACAGTATACAGATTTGTTAAGCTGGGAAAAACTAGCACAGAAATGCTTTCCGAATCGAATTTGATGCTTTTTTGACCGAGTTATGATATTTTTAGGCTTTCATTTTCCCAAAAATGTTCATTAAAAATATAGATAAATATTTGAATTATAAGCATTTTATGCTTAGTTATTACATTCGTATACCCTCTTTAATAAATCCCTAACAAGGATATACAAACTTCAGCTTCCTTTCTTGTTTTATCTTAAAAATCTTATAGGTTTTTAATATAACATATTTACATTCTCATTCCGCTTATCCTGCAGTTCCGTAAGGAGGCCCGCGCCCTTGGTGGTCAGCACATTCTATTCGAACGATGGTCTAAGGACTATAAAAGCAAACTGCTGGGCTTGAAATTAGGCAGGGAGTTTGTGGTAGTGGCGCTGGGACACGAGATGGTGAAGGAGGTGCAGCTGCAAGAGGTGTTTGAGGGACGGCCGGACAATTTCTTCCTGCGCCTGCGCACAATGGGCACACGCAAAGGGATCACCTGCACGGACGGACAGCTGTGGTACGAGCACCGTCACTTTGCCATGAAGCAGATGCGTCACGTGGGCTATGGTCGCAGCCAGATGGAGCAGCATATCGAGCGGGAGGCAGAGGAGCTGCTGAACCAGCTGGAGCGGACAGATGAGCAACCGATCGAACCGGTCACCTGGTTGGCCCAGAGTGTCCTGAACGTCCTGTGGTGCCTAATTGCCGGCAAGAGGATCGTCAGCGAGGAAGACAGCACGCTGAGCCGGCTGCTCGACCTGATGAACCGACGCTCCAAGCTCTTCGACATCTGCGGTGGATTGCTGGCCCAGTTCCCCTGGCTACGCCACTTGGCGCCGGATCGCACGGGCTACAACCTTATCCGCCAGTTGAATACGGAGCTATATGGTTTCTTCATGGACACCATCGAGGAGCACCGGCGACAGCTGACGAAGGATCCCGCACCGGCCGACAGCGACCTCATCTACGCCTACCTCCAGGAGATGAAGGACAGGAGTGCGAGTGGGGAGAGCAGCAGCACCTTCAACGAGACGCAGCTGGTGATGACCATCCTCGACTTCTTCATTGCCGGCTCCCAGACCACCAGCAACACGATTAATCTGGCTCTCATGGTGCTTGCCATGCGGCCGGATGTCCAGGAGAAGCTATACACTGAGCTCACCGGTAGCGTTGCCACCGCCACCGCAGGGGATGCGTTTCCTCACCTCAGCAAGCGGGAATCCGTCGACTACATGGATGCCTTTATTATGGAGGTTCAAAGATTCTTTCACATCACCCCGATCA
This sequence comes from Drosophila kikkawai, assembly GCF_030179895.1. Lineage (NCBI taxonomy): Eukaryota > Metazoa > Arthropoda > Insecta > Diptera > Drosophilidae > Drosophila > Drosophila kikkawai. The sequence continues at coordinate 6,374,653 of NC_091730.1, read as the reverse complement.
CTGGGCCGCGAAGGGCTCTGTGGCCCACCAAACTGGGTGGCTACGACATTCCAAAGAATGCCACCATTTTGATTGGACTGCGTTCCGTGCATCTGGACAAAGATCATTGGGGGGACCCGCTGGAGTTCCGTCCGGAGCGTTTTATCGATTCAGCTGGAAAGTGCTTCAAGGATGAATACTTTATGCCTTTTGGAATGGGTAGGCGCCGTTGCCTGGGCGATGCTTTGGCCCGCGCATGCATCTTCTCTTTCCTGGTGCGAATTGTGCAACATTTCCGTATCGTCTTGCCGGCAGGAGAGACTCCCTCGATGGTTCTACTGCCCGGGATCACGCTGACGCCAAAGCCCTACAAGGTGCAGTTCGTCAAGCGATCTTAAGGGTTGTGGGATCGGAATCTAGGCTATAATGGGTATACTGTACAGTTTGAGAAATACTTGAATAAAAAGAATTCATGAAATAATTATAGAAATCAGCAACATAATCTTGGATTGTTCTGGTCTTTGTTTTTTTTTCTTTATTGATGTGTGTCCACTAAATTAAATGACAATGCTTTAGAATATAAACAAATTTCGGATAACAAAATCAACTAAAAAGAAAAAATTTCAATTTCAATTCTCTTGTTATCGTTATCGTAAAGTTCCTTTTGGTTCGTTCGTTTCGTTTGTATGAATGTATAATAACAACACCGAGACAAGGCTCTCAACGTACATAAGTGGGCTTAATCGAAAATATTTACAAACTCAGGCTGAGAAAAGCAAATACATCATATACATTAGGCTGCATATAACGTTTTTTAAGGTAGTACAATACATATAAGCTAAGTTTCAGCGATCTCGCCGGCTGGAGAAATGCTCGAGTAAGGTCATGATTACTGGTCCTGGACCGCGTTGCAACTTTGAAAGCGTAAAATTAATAAATCGCAGAAATAAATTGTATACGACGAGCGACGACGATGTGTGGAAAAACAAAATGAAACATAAAATCGCGCCGACTGAATGATTTAACTTTCCTTAAATGCTAGTAGTGACTGCACTCAGGCATTGTCCGCCCGTCTCCTGCCGATGTTTCGTGGTTTTTCTTTCTGCTCTGCTCACAAGCAAGCAGCCTCCGTATTCATTTGTTGTGGTGTGCTTGTTCTGTTCAGTGTGATTCAAGGATATTCCGCCTGGTCAGTTGCTAAAAGTTAAAGCCGCTGCTGGGCATGTTGTTTGGATCGAACTCGAACTGCTGCTCTCCCGCCACGGGGGCAACGCGACTGTCCTCCTCCTCGTTGCCAAAGTACTGTTCGATTATGTAGAAGGACTTGTGGTATATGTCGCGGTTTTCGTGCGCCTGCAGATACTCGATTTTATCCAGACCTAGGAATGAAGTACAAGAAATGTGAAACAGTTTAAAAATAGTGACAGTTTCCATTTTGATGACCCGGTGTTATGCAGCTTAGTAGAGCTGAACTTACCTCCACACTCCTCAATGGTAATGGCGTAGGGATTCGGTCGCACCTGGAACTTTTCACCGGCCTTCAAAATATTCTCGAGCGCATTCAGCGCCACCTGTACAATGTCCGAGTCGACGGTGGTGAGGAAATCACACATTGGCGGTACACAACCCACCTCTACCAGGTAGTGAATCTGCTCGGAGGTACCGCTGCTGGTGGCATTGGTAATGGCCCAAGCGGCCTCTTTCCGTGTCTTAAACTCAGCGGTCTGCATGATGATCATCAGCTGGGGGAAGATGTTGGCATTGATGATGGCTTGAATCTGCTCCCGATTGCCAGCGGCAATATTTGAGATGGTCCAGCAGGATTCCTTCTTAATAGTTTCCGCCGTCGAGCGCAGAAGGTGGCTTATGCAGGGCAGAGCGTTGAATCCCAACACCACCTGGGTCTGCTGATCATCGCCCGTCACAATGTTGCCCACAGCTCTCAAGGCAGCTGTACTTACGTTCTGCTGCGGATGCCTGAACAAAGTTTGTTTAATAAAAAAACGTAAAACCCAGCAGTAGGACTACTTACAGTAGCAACTCGACGAGCCGACGGCAAACGCCCGCATCAATAACAGCCTGGATTTTATCATTGGGTCCATCGGATAAGTAGCTAATGGCCCAGCATGTGTCGCTGAGCACCTCTGCATCGGTGTAGTCCAGTAGACGTGCCAGTATGGGCAGGCCGTGCACGATTTTAGCAAAATCTGCGGGCGGATTCTTGCCGCGGCACAGGTTCGAGAGCGTCCACACTGCATTCCTTATCATGGTAATCCTTTCTGAGTTACCCAGCACGCTATTAACAAAACAAGGCTGTCGTTTTCACAGTCTTTAGGCCAAGTTATGCGTTTACTTACTGCAGGAGAGGCATTAGAATGCCGGATCCTAAAAGATGGTCCCGACACATGGGCGAATCGCCGGCTATGTTGCCCAGTGCCCAAACAGCCTGCTCCTGAACATCATCGTGGGGACTGGACAGTAGCTCAATGAATATGGGCACAGCACCGGCCTCAATTACGATCTTTGTCTGATGCGAGGTACCCGAGGCAATGTTCGTCAGGGTCCAGGCGGCCTCGAATTGCAGCGTAGCGTTGGCGCTGTTCCGCAAAAAGGTGACAAACTGCGGTACGATACCCTTTTGGATGACCTCCTCTATGGGCGGGTTAGGGTCGCGGGATAGCAACTTCCGGAACTTTTGCGTGGCCTCCAGCTGGTCAGTTTCCCGTCCGCTGTACAGCATCTGAATCATCTCATCACTAATCACGGATAGCTGTGCTCCCGTTCCGGCAGCTGCCTCGTTTTGGCCGGGAAAATGGGGTGGCCCTGTGCTGCTGTCCACCATGTGCATGTCTCCAGTCTACAGCGCAGGAGAGGTTGTAAGAAGTCGGTAAGGCCTAAGAGGAGGTAGTAGCAGATAATGGTCTCACCTGCTGCTCGCTGCTGGTGCTGCTGCTTTCCATTCCCGCTGACGTCGAGGATGTGGCTGGTTCCAGGACCACATTGCGCCGCTTGAAAAGCTGCTGTTCGCGCTTGTTTTTCCGCAACTGGATGCCAACTTCCTCGCGACGCCGCCGCATCTCGGTGGAATCCAGGGCGGCATTTTTATAACGCTGCTTGTGAGTGGTGGACATATCGTCGACTTGGCAATTAAGATTCTACGAAAAGTAAAAGTATCTGGTTAAACTATTTGGGCATCTTTTCAGATCAAAATCAGAACTGTATTTGGAGGAAACCAAACCAAGCCGTGACACTAATCCCCAGCCGTTGGCAATGAATCTCGAGATTACGTTGCCTTCGAAATATTTATGTACGTTTCATGAACTATTCCATTTACGATTTCCTGGCAGTATGCACAATCACAACACTTTCACATTTCGTGGTGTGTGCACGGCTGGTTAGTGATGCATGTGTGTGAGTGGGCTTAGGTCAGCAATTCATCTAGTTCACTTGTGCCGCACCTGCTCGCTCCGGGTTTCCACAACTCCGGGACGACTTTGAAGGCAACCACGTCACTTTACCACAAGTTACCTGGGCAGGAGAGTCCTTTTCGTGTTCCAATCATGCACAGAGAATGCGAAATTTTACACGTTTTGACGAACGGGGTTGCCAGATGGACGGCAGCTGAATGCATCCAGCTGATGCGCCTATCGATAACGATATCTAATGTGCATCGATTCGATTTAAGCAATTTAAAAATGAAGGAGTCCAAGAAAAAGTCCCGTAAAACGACCAAAAAAGCCAAGGACCCGACGGATTCGGAGAAAAAGGAAACCATAAAGCTGCTGCACGAGTACAACGACCTGAAGGACGCCACACAGCTCGTCCTGGGAGCCTTGGCAACCATGAAAGGCGTCCCCATCCGATCGCTCTACTCCACCTACGACCTGCCCCTCGACGAATAAACCAACAGCTATTTTTAGTCTTCATGTACTCGTTGTAAATAGCGTATATACAACCAAGTGCTAGTAAATGCCTCCTGGTTGGGCAGTTCCTTGTTGTCTACCACTCTAATAAATCCACTTAAAGCTAGTCACTCGATCATTGCACCTGCCTCTACTGGCCGGCGTGGAAGTAGGACCGGCACCGTTCGTTGAAGGCCTTGTAGGTTCGCTCCTTGATGATATCCTCCACATTAAGCTCGGCCTGGAGCACACGAAGCTGCATGGAATGAAAGAGACTTGCTAGATTTCGTATCAAAGGAATGCGTACTCCAGAGCGTGGCTACCTTGCGTTGCTCCGCCTTGAACTTGCTGTCCGTATCAACGTCGTCCGGGTGGGCCTCCCGGCTTTCCCGCAGCTGCTTCAGATTGGTGGCCGATAAGGTTATGCAACTCCGAATGCTGTCTTGCTGCAAGGAGGGATTTAGTTTCGAGAAGTCGAACAATATTAGGAGGATTTACCCGGGACTGGTGCGACTGCTGGAGCTTGGCGTACAGATCGCGGCAGGTGCTCTCGCTGTTGACCTGACCTTTAAACGAGTCGGTGGGCAAGGCGTTCAGTGCATATATAATTTTGTCGTCCACATCTCGCATCTTCTTCAGGGCCTCCTGTTTGTAGTAAACTCAGCAACGTGAAATCGCGGCTGACAAATTTGAAATATAAACATAACCACCTGAAAGCCGAGAAAGTCCAAGCACAAGGTGGCCATTAAGTAAAACAAGTAAAACTCTTTTAAAAAATAAAAACAAACGCTAAATGTAAATTGCCGGCGCAATGTGCCAGATGGCAGCGCTGCCACCTGACTCAAAGCATTGCACCGATAGTTATCGAAGAGTCAGGTGAGGTGTCTTTGGCTCATCGCTAGGTCTTTCTCTTAAAAAAATAATAACAAAAATTGTATTTGTTTATAAGGAAATGTAAATAATCTGAAAAATTAACGAACCAAGCTACATCCACAAAAATGCTCTATAAATTTCGATATATCGATATATGGCAAACTTCCATCCCTATTGTCGGCTTTTTGTTTCTGATACTTTTTTAGTTTATTTTGTGGAATTACAAATTTAATTCGAAAAATGAAGGACCTAAAGCGGCGTCCATTGCACGACCAGAGACCAACGACTCCTTCCGAGCAGGAAGATCAAGTGGACAATGAGACACTCATTTCAGAGTCGGGAGGCGGCTTTGAAGAAGGCACCTCCTCATCCGGTGAGCAGGAAACCCGAGATGACGAGTCACCGCCGACCACGCCCCCTGGGACTCCAGCTCCACCCGCTGATCGTTCTAGAAGAAAAAGTCTGCCACCTTTCAAACCAACTTACACGCCAGAAAGCGCTCAACTGCCCAGCAGCAACAGTAACCTCTATGGATTAGCATTAGCTGGTATCCTGGTTGGCTGTTTCCTGGCATTCGTATTGACACCGACACCAGCTCCAACGTTCAAGACTTGTTCCTTTGATACCCTTAGGAATGTTCAGCCTAAACAGCAGGACAAGGTTTGGTTAGCCTTGCAGAAGGGCATCGAAGGTTTGATAAATAAGAAGGACTATCATCCAAGCGTGTTTTTGTTCCTGCACCAGGACCCAAAGCTTCAGAAATTTATTGATGCAGTTGCCTCTGAAGCATCCAAGTGTTACGGTAAGTTTATGCCATTACAATTATTATTATTAAATATTAAAAAATGCATATCAACAGGTGGCCCCAGTCAACTTATTCACATGAGCAAGGAGGACTTTGGCCCCGGTTTGGACAACTCTGCCCTGGCAATTGAGCGCTTTAAGGCAAAAGTGAAAGACGGAAAGGTCTTTTTGATTGTAAACCTTAATGAAGTAAGTAATTTTTTGTATGTATACTTGGGCAGATTTTTATTTACCACGCTTTGTGACCCACAGATTGCCCCGAATGGTGCCCGAGCCTTGCACACGATTTGTGATACCTATAGCCCCATCGTAGAGGACGCTGTCATCTTCCTAACGCTGCGTACCTTTAATACCACTGCTGCAAGGAACTCGGTCGAGCTGGCCACGGATACCTTGTACGATCTGTGGAGTAAGGAGCTGCATGACAATGAGCTAGATCCTTTGATAACCCGCGTCACCGATCAGGTGTTACACCTAAATAGTTAAGATGCTAATTTTATCAGGACTTTGAATGTTCTTTACTTTTTCAAACTCATAATGTGCTTCAAGCTACAAAATATAATTTATAAACACTTGTTAACTCCTTGGAATATCAATAATTAAGGTTACGACCTCGCCACAGTTCGCCAGCGAAAGTGAACAGGCTGCAGATCATCCCGAAGCACCACAGCAAAATCAAGCCAATGAAGTTGTCGATGCCCAATTTGACGGGACCAATGTCCAGATTGGGTTTTTGAGAGGCCACAATGCGATTCTGACGGTGGGCGTTCATATAATCGGCGGCTATCTTCCACTCCCAGAACTTGTCCAGGCCGGATGAGTGCCAGGCCAGGATAAAGTCGTTGTAGGCATTTAAGTGGGGCCATAGGCGCGGCACAAAGGCCACCGTGAAAGCGAAATAAATGTCGTCCACCATAAGCTTAAGGCGCTCCAAGGCATCGTTGGCTATGAGTTCGGTGTTGCCCAAGTGTCCAAATTGCATGCGTTCCACCACAAAACCCATTTGCTCTGAATGAGAGAAGGCGGATATCAAAGCGGCTTCGAAGACTCGGTAATGCTCCATTAAGCCCAAAAGGACTGGCTACAGGTACATATATCGATTTTATATATTTGTATTAGGAATAGTTTTCTCCTTACATCTGCCGATCCCTCATCAATGGTGGTAATCCAGGCCTGCGAAGTTCCCGTCCAGATGAGTTTATGATCAAAGAGTCGCTGTCGCGAGTCTGCCGCCTCCTCCATAGTGGGTAGCGTCAGGATGGCAGCCAGTCCCCCACTGTAGACAGTCGTTAAGATGATGTCGATCATGTAGCTGGCCACCAGCACGGTCCGCAGGGCATACGATCGGGTCACATAGCTGGTGCTCTGGTTCACAAAGAGTTTCAGTGTACTGATGCAACCAAATCGCAGGCTTCCCATCCAAGTGTGAGGCAGAGAAGCATCCGAAGAATGCTCCCACCGGCGGGTTACACACAGGGCCAAGCTCTCGAGCAGCAGGCACAGCATCACACACATCCAGAGAAGAGCCTGGAATGGTCGGAGTAAAAGGGTCCAACTGATCAGGCGACTTGGAGCGGGCACCAGGCAAGTGACTCCAGAACGACCCAAGAAATGGGTCATATCCATGTACTGATAGGCCTCGTACCTGGTTTTAAAGTTTATCTTAATCTCGTATTATTATTTTTAGGATTCATTGAATAATTACCATAGATACATGCCACCTATGCCGTAGTCGTTCCGTCTATCGAGTACCATTCCCACTAGACCATATCCCGTGGCGTTTGGATATACATCTCCCCAGTCGGCGGACTCAGCTAAAAATATTGATAAAAACCAAAAATTAAGCTTCTAAAATCATATTTTTGGTAAGTGAAATTAAATTAAATAAAAACCTAAATCTAAAATTAAATCAAAAACAAATCTATTGAAATATTTTTTAGACTTACAGGTGTCCACCTGGACAGTGCAATTATAGAGCTCACAAAAAACCAGCATAAGTCGCACCTCAGTACCATCAATGTATACCGCTTCCTTTGTATCTGAAGCTCGATCATATACCTTTGGTTGTTTATCCTGACAAAATTAATAAATACAAAATATTTATCATAATCATAAAAATGTAGAAATTATGAGAATACATAATCCAACAGCATGAAGGGTTTGTAATCAAAAACTCCAATGACTACTTCCCGTCCTTGAAGGTTTCGGAGTTTGTCAGACAAGATTCTTTTTAGCTCCTTATTCCAGGTCATATCCTTTTCCAGGGCATCGTATTTATAGAGGAGATCAAATTTTATGGGTCCCGGAGAAGGATGGAAATTTCGGTGGCCAACGAAGCGGTTTGTCTTGATCTCAAAGCTGCTAGAGTTCAGGTATTGCGAGGTGACCAGCAGGATATTTGGTTGATCTGGAGTTTAAGGAAACTAGAAGTATACTTTTCAAAGGACTTGTAATTCCCTACCTTGGAATATATATTCGCTGAAATAGTTTTCGTTATCCTCCAGCAGTTCCTCGGTATAAACAAAAACAAACCTATTTCTCAGAGAACGCCAAATGGAATGGATACTGGCGTGGTAAAAGGAGCGCGCGAAATCAGGAATCTGCTCCTGAAATGCTAAAAAATTCTAAAAAATACAAGAGTTTAGTTTTAGTTACTTTGTTAAATACAAAGTACAATTAAATTAAAAATTATAAAGTGACTATTTGAACAATTAGGGAGTTATAACCCAAAAATTAAAAACGATTTTGAGTTACTGTTTAAAATAATAGGGTCTTCCCACACAAATGCGCTGCAACGGAACATTGCGCGCATACATCGTCAGCTGGTAAATTATCGATAGGTTTGTTTATAAAGATTGCGGAAACTGGTGGTTTCCTAAAATTTTCAATGATCCAATACCAGAATAATGGACAAACTGGGCTTTGGTTGTGCCTTCTCGTTCCTGGCCGGAAAGCAGCAGGAATCATTAACAGGACCCAGCCTGCTCCACCTGAATTACGACTGCTACCTGCAGATATTTTCGCACCTTAATGTGCTGGAGGATCAGCTAAATCTGGGCCGCGCCCATCCTCTGCTGCGGGACGTGTTGGCGGATGTGTTGCGAAAGCGCTATGAAAAAATCAACGTGCGGATGCTAAAGTCCGTCTCGGACTGGGAATTCTTACTAGAACTATGCGGCTCCGAAGTGGTCAGATGCGAGGTGCCGCACGGGCGTTGGGATGAGGCCATCACATATCCAGTTTTGGATGTTATCCGTCGGTATTGCCCCAAGCTCCACCAGTTGGTAGTCATATTCATGCACGCGGATACGGAAACGCCGCCGGTTGGAAGTGACAGGGATAGCATCATGCAGCTTTTCCTGGAGCTACCCAGCCTGACCAACTTGACCCTGATCGATGCCAGAGTTCCGCAGTGTACGTACATATTAGTTATATGAATGAGTTTTTTTTTTAACTTCCTTTCATGCTTTTTTAGTGGAACAATTGCATAACTTTGGCAAGCTTCAGACCTTGGATGTGGATGGAATTGATCCCAATCTCAGCGTGCCCGCATTTCGGCAGATTTTCGAAAATAAGCTGGAACTTAAAAGACTTTTGGTAAACTTTGGACGCTGTTACCGGCTATCTCATCAGATTTCCGAGCTGGCCGAATGCTTGCCGCTCTTGGAGCATCTAACGCTGGAGAACTTTGATGCCAAATGCAGCGATATTGGGGATTTACGGGCTCTTCAGTCCCTCCGCTTAATCAGCCGCTGGATTGTGGAAATCAATAGTGATTTCTACGGATCCTTGGCCAAATGCTACTCCAACCGCCTGCTGATGCTGCAGCTAATCTCTGTTCGCGTTCGCGTTGACCAGGTGCCACGCATATTGGCTTTAAGCCAGCTGAAGGCTCTAGATTGCGACAATTGGCCAGCTCAATCTATAGGAGAGCTGAGGAAGTTAACCCACCTCGAATGCCTGGCCCTGGATTGCGTAGAAGAACAATCTGTCGATGCAAGTGATCAACTCTTGGCGGTGGTCACAAGCTGTTTAAGGCTAAAGCACATGAAATTTGGCAAACGCTGGAAACTGTCCGGCATCGATGTGAATAGCTTTTTAGCTAACGTTAAGGAAATAATATCAAAACGGGAGCAGGAACTCCTGATTACATTTGCTTGTATCAAGACACAAAGTAGCCGTGAAAAGGTATTTTATATTAATATTATTTATATATTATATTTATTTATATTTATATTATTTACTATTATTCAACAATTTTCAGCTGCAACAGTCTGTAAGAGATCAAAACCACCTGCGAGTTTTATTTAAGGAAGTCAGCACCTGCCCACACTGTGAACCGGACACCCACTCCAGATTTGACACTATCTTCGACTAAAAAGCTCACCTCACAATGGGACTGTTCAATGGCCACCGTCAGCCTGAGTATCCAATCGTCGGTATGAGGAATACCATTCCTTTTAAACGCGTTCCGTTTCCTATTGTAGTCATAGACATCTTGGTCATTGGATACGTTAGTGAACCATCTCTGAGAGTCCATCGTAATAAGCGGTAGTGGCTCAACCGAATGGAGTTGGAAATCAAACGCAGAGTGCCATAAAATGCAGGTGGAATGCGAGTTCAAAAAATATTCCTGAGCTATGACAAAATATGTATAGAATAGGAAAAACATCAATATCAAAAAAACACTCAAACATATTTTGAGTTTATTTTCTTAAATAAAAAATTAAGAAAACTAATTTTAATTTTTCGAGACTAATGAGTTCAAATGAAATTATTTTCATACTTAAAAATAAGATTATTTTACAAACGGAATAATTTAGGAAATATATAAAAGCTGAAAAACACCAAGTTCATATTTAAAAACAAACATGGAGAGATAAAATGTAAATGACCTTGAAATTTATACAAATTATGTTCAAAACTTACCCAGAAAACTAAGCACAGTACTCCAGTAATTGGACTCTATTAAAAAGTATTCCATTTCAAACTAGTAGTTCGAAACGCTTATTTGCACCTCAATATTGTAAGAGGTTCTGCTTTAATGACAAAATGAATGCCTTGGCAAGCCTTGAAATAATCTAAAGCCTGCACACTTTGTCGTCTATAATAATAGGGTATTCCTGCATATTGGCAATTAAATTATTAATTCAACGAATTAAGTGCATGCACGCACCCGGTTAGAGTTTAAATATTTATTGTTATAAATATGATTAACCTTGCTTGGTAAATGTATAAACAAATATGAATTTCCATATTAAACTATAATTTTATAATTATTTGTTGAATTACAATCTAAACATAAAGGGGGGCGCGAGGGGGGCAACTGAAAGACTAAATAACAAAAGGCCTTGACGCGATTAGAAAAGGGAAATTCAAAGTTTGTTTCGCTTATATTACTTATGCCTTGACGCTGCCTATGCCGCTGCCCAGCGACTTCATCAGCTGGTAGCACTCCTTCAGCTTACGCTTATCGCCCACCTTTTCCAGCGTCTTGGCCGCTTCGGCCAGCATGCCAGCACGCTCGCCGGGGGAGCTAAGCAGGGCAGGCGGCAGATACTTGCAGGCCACATACATGGCCGCTGCCCGTTCACGCTCCCCGCCCTCGAAGTTTTGATGCCTGCGATCCTTGCTGCCACAGAAGATGGACGAGTGGGCGTAGCGGGAGCGCAGACTACGGTCTAAAAGCTGTTGGGTGGGACAGGGGGAGGCCCCAGCCATCAGACGACAAACGGCCTCGTATAGATAGATCCTCGATTGGGCGTTCTATAAAAAATATTATCCAATTATCAGATAATTTATAATCTTATCTTGTAAACCTATATCATACCGGTATATTTTCCACAATGCTGCGCAGTGAATTCAAATCGGTTTGGAACTTTTCGAGAACTTCCCCAGGTACTTGTCGATAGCCATCATCGTCCTCCATGTCCTCCATGTGCTCCAGTTCCCACAAAGCAGTGCGTGTTTCGAGCAGCCAATCGCAGGTGAGCAATTGGAAAAGCTGTAAAAAGAGGAATAGAAATATATCAGAGATATATATATCAGATATATATCAGATTTAAGGCATACACGGTTTCCCAAAAACTAAAAAGGAAAGAGCATTGTTGCTTGTGAAATGCACAGAGCTTGCACTGCAGTTGTATTGCCTGGAGGATATATTGGGAAACAGACAATGCGACTACAATGCACCTGCGTGTCATCTCCGGAGGCGTTCTGTGGGTGTCACTCAACTCACTCTGCCGTGATCTTACCAGCTTTATGCCTCGGGCATTGGTGATACGGTTTACAGTCAAGCATTCCTGTAGTTGGACACTTGAGGCATCACATAAAGTGTTGACCGATTGCTTGAGGCGTTTGTCCAGGTTGTTGCCATTATTCCTGCCAAGAAAATACAATTTGAATCATAGAATTTGTCTTTCTGAGTTACTTACATTAGTAAAATCATTTTAGCTCGGAGCACAGCATGCAGGGCTTTGGGCAGATGATCGTGTTCGCTACTCTGCTGCAGTTGCACTGGCATTTGCTTGATATTGTCGTAAAGCTGCTCCGCCAGTGTATCCTCTCCCAGGAGCCAGTGTACGGAAATCTCAAGGATGTTTGCCCACCAAACTACATTCGTGTCGCGCTCATCCTCCTCCGCCCACAGCGTGTCCCTTAATAGAGAGGTGTACTTGAGCACATTGCTGACAATGGTGCCACTGTGCTGCTGCTGCTGTTGTTGTTGTTGCAATTGTTCCGTTTCTCCTCCTCCGGCTGATGAGGCGGCTGTGGGCAGGGCACCGCCAGACTTGTGACCCGCACCCACCAAACACTGAATGGCCTTGAACAGCAGATGCTCGCGATATTGCTAAGGGATTGGTTAATTTTACATAAATCTCTTCTCTTTCACCTGTAAACCTTACTCACCTTTATGACATGAGCAGCGGGATCGCAGGGGTTTCGTAGCCGAGTAAAGAAGCCATCCTGCTCGCCAGAGTCACTCAGATCGTAGCTAAAGACATGGGTGCTGCAGTAGCGATACCCATAGGCACTGAAGGCCCAACGCAGCTCCTGCGTCTGCTCAGCAGCCCGGGTACGGCCACACTCCTGCCGAGCTCGGCTCATGTAGTAACGGGCAAAGAGCTGTTTCAGCCACTTGGGTGCACTTTGCTTCATTCTCAGGGCGGCCATCACATGAATACAAATAGTTTCCCGCGGCGTTAGCAGATTGTGGGCAACTTCAGCCATGTTGCTGGCAAAAAGAGCCATCATGATGCCATTACCATCGCCACGATTACCATTCCCAGTGAGTTGGAGTTGATTCAAGCGATTGAAGAGCAAAGCAAGTTCTCGGGCCGAGGCCTGGGCCTGTTTTCGGTTTGCGGCATTACAGAAAAGCCCACCAGTGCGACGTGACAAGACGCGTCCCAGCCAGAGGCGATGGAAAAGGAACCGCAAAAACTGCCAGGTGGTTTGTAGATAGCATTCCAAGCGCGTCGACGGCAGGCTCAAGCCAAACATATGCAAACAATTAAGATAGCCGGTATAAGCCTGAGTAGCCTGTCCTTGAACGAAATGGGATTCAGCGCGTTGTTTGTGTTGCCAATAAGCGTCGGTTTGGGGGTCCAGCTGGGGATCACCGTAAACCAGCAGCTTCACCAGGCAGCCAAGCATTAGGGTCAAGTTCAGAAGCCATATCCAGGAGCTGTGTTGCCAGCCACCAAAGCCGTCTCCTAAAACAAGTTGAGGATAAAAATGTGCAATTATTTGTAAAAATTAAACCAGGAATTATTTCCTTACCTCCATCCACATCGTAAGAGAGAATGCTTCGCCTCTGGCCACCCAGTTCGCCCAGGTCGTCATCGTTAAGTCCATTACCAGCAAAGGGTCCACGCTGAAGGAACGTCTTGAAGGGATTGACGGCCAAAATTGCAAACATAAACATGCACAGGCCCAGACGCGAGTGCGTGGCCATCCCACGCATGGAACTAGGCACCACCAAAAGCTCATCCTTGCTGCTGCTGCCGCTGCTGCAGCTGGCAGTGGATCCACCATAAGGCGATGGCGGCAAAGAGATGTCCGAGTGCAAAGGAGAGAGAGAGGGATCCGAGACATCGCTGCGCGGTGGCGTCAGTCCGGCATCGGTGGCGGAAGTTAGTGAGCTCTCGCGACGTTTCTTTGAGTTCCTGCCCGGGCGGGAGCCCAGCTGCAGCAGATCCTTAACCTTGGAGCCGTCGCGGGCCATTAGCTGACGCTGCAGGAGTTGCAGCTCTGCTTTCAATTCGTGCGTCTGGCGCTGCAGATCTCGGATCTTGTCGATGGACTTGCGGAGCACCGCAGACTTGTTTAACTTTGCCTGCTCCCCAACCACCAGGTTCTTTAGCTCGTTGATTTTGTCATTAATGGAGGTGCGATAACGCCGCTCGATAGCATTATGGGCGGATCTCTTCACCTCCTTTACCTTGGGTTGCGCCCGGGTGATGGGCACCTTCCCAAGTACCTCCGGGGTGGTGCTGGGCAATGGTGCCAGCGGTGCAACTCGCACCTTGCTGGCTCTACTCCCACCAGAACTGGAATGGGGGGATGCCAACGGTGGTGAGGTCTTCGGACTGGCTGTCATCTTAGTCTCGGTCATGGATTCCAACAGCATTGGGGTGGCAGCAGCAGCGCTTAACAATCCCGGACTTGTGTTCAGCGGCTGGGTGTACATGATAAAGGACTGCGCCTGTGGCGGCATGGTCACAGAGGTTGGAGGTGTTATCGGCTGCATGACATTCACATTCTGTGGAGACTTCTCTGCCGGCGGCGTGGGCGGAGAAGCAACCTGGTAGGTAAAACCACTGCCCAAAGTGGGCGAATAAAGCGTAGTGTTAGGCGGCAACCGTTGGTTATCCTTGTGGTGGATAGTTGCCGTAGGCTGGGCAGCTTTCAGCAGTGGCTGCTGTTGTTGCTGCGGCTGCTGCTGCTGCGGGGAGAGATTGTAGTTGGAGGCCATCAGGGGGTCCGGCTTGTAGATGGGCAAGGATGGTTGCTGCTGCTGCTGCTGCAGCTCCTCCTTGATGTGAACGGGATGGATATGAACGGGGGAGGAATGCTCGCTTTTCACATGCGCCGGCTGGTCCATCTGGGTGTTATCCATCTGGAGCATGTTGCTGTACATGAGCGTGGGATCCATTTCGTTGAGGAAACTATCAAGCATGTCCGAGTGCAGGACCTCGTTGATCATGTCGAAGGCATCCTCCGCCTTGAACAAGTCCATTGACTCGTCCATGAAATCCATGGGATTCGGAGGCGCGTCCATTGTTTATGCTCTGCTTTTTGCTGCTGACGAAACCAATACAAGAGCGTTGTGTAATTGCTGTTTTGTTTATTATTAAACTTGAGTTGAAGTAATAGAATATTCTGAGCGGCGCAATTACACAGCGAAAACAACAGTGGGACAAGTGTGTGATTTTTGTTTCCAAAAAAAAAAAATTTGTGGTATGGGATTTCGAATTTTTTGATTTTTAATATAAACTAATTATAAATTATTTATTTATAATTCGGTCAGATTTGGGGCAAACTTTTTTTTTTTAATATATATTAATTATTTATTGTTTTTTTTTATTATTAGCTCAGTTTTGGGGCGAAAGATTTTTTTATCTTTTTTAAATTTAAATTTGTAATAGGCATTTATTATTTCCTAATCATTTTTTTAGTTTTTCCAATAAACACACAGCTTTTTCAATAGCCCCCCAACCACTGTGCCCGTAACACAAACACACGCGAGCGGGAAAGCATACACGAGCGGGCTTTCAGCCAATCGGAGACCGGGACCCGGATCATACGATGTTATTGTGACGCCACATCAGCCTTTGGACGCCGCACAAGAGTTTTCCACTTATTAGGATGATAACTGTGTTGGCTTTTCCGCGAAAATCGGTTGCTTAGTTGCTTATCTTGGAGGCACTATCAGCATAATCGCTTTTAATCACCTTTTTTGGGGTTTAATTCACTTTTGTGTTGATTTCTCCATAACTACCGTTAATGCTGATCAATCGTTTATTGCTAAGCCATTGTTATTGTTTAACACTTATTGTTATTCATGGCTGCTACAGCTGCTTTTTGGTAACGTAACTTTCGAGAAAATAATAAACAATTGCTGTTGCGGCGACAAAACAAGAACAAATTGTGCTTTTTTCTAGAGATGGATCGACCACGCACAATAATATCGATAATTCTCCGGGAGTGCCTCTATCGATGGTTTTGGTTTCGATAGCTGTGTCAGCGTTTGAAAATTTTAAATATTCATAAATTAGAATTTGTGAAAATGCTACTTTATGTTATCTATTAACTAAATTCCTGGCGTAGTCTTGGTTATTTTAAAATAATTGTGCTTTCCTGCAGATTTATACAAACTTTACAAAGCAGATCAAATTTAATGTATTTAACCAAATTGATTTACAATTCCAATTAAATTCCTTCAATTTATTGATTTAATTTATTTCCATATTTCTATATTTTTATTCATGGGCAGGGGATTATAATTTTGGTTATAAGCTGGTAACGCAGTAAGGGAGTCAAGAATATACATTCTTAATCAGGATCAAAAGGAGATTTCTGAAAAAAAATTGAAAGAAAAATAATTATTTATAGAAATGTTAAATTAATTATGCAGATTTATTATTCTTATAACAATTAACTTAAAACCGCTTTCCTAATTAAAATTATTGCATTTTTGGCTTAGGTATTATATTTATAAGCTTTGGTTTTCCCAAAAATTATTATAAAAAATGAATATATATTATAAGTTTTGAGGATATTATAATTTCAGTCAGGAGGCTTTTATTATGATACGCATTAATGCTTTATACATCTCTGTTATTTTTTTCTTTTTATTTTAGCAAAATTGATCGATTTTTAATGCTTCAATTCCCAACTTCAAAAGCTGCAAAAATACAAAATTATTTAACTTTAATTAATAAAAGTAAAAGTGAAATTAAACAAAAAATAAGTGTGTTTTTCGGATACGTTTATTGTTAAATGGTCACAGGGAGGACTGACAAGTTAAGGAAAAACTGAATTAAATTATGGTTTCTATGGGGGGAAGTGTGGACAAAGAGACATGTAGGGATCCGTTTCCGTTCGTTCGTTCGTTTTTCGTTTGAAGTTTACACAACGTTGGTGTGCTCGTCGCGATGGAAGATCTTGACGTCCACGAACTTGAAGTTGTGCACATCGAAGTAGTAGTCGTGCTTCACCGGTCGGTTGAAGGGGAAGCCGAAGGGCAGGGCGTCCACATAGCGGGAGCCGTGTCCGACGCCGCAGCTGACCACCGGATCGTAGCCAGTGAACTGGGTCACTGCGGGCTGGTGATAGGGATAGACCATGTAGAAGAACTGGTACAACTGACCGCCCTTCTTGCCGCGGGGCAGCATCATCCTGTTTGGCACACCGCAGTGGGCCTCCGACATGTCCAGCTTGAACTTGTAGTCACTGTTGGAGGCGTCCATCAGCTTCTGGTAGAGCTCCAGGTAGGTGGTGCGATCGTTCACCCAGAAGGAGAAGTCGCCGCTGGCCCGCTTGATGTGGTTAACGCCCGCCTCCAGGTGCACCTTGAAGTGCTCCAGCTCGAAGAAGTTCTGGTAGTTGTACTCCAGAGGGATTTCGTGTCCGTGCTCATCGTGCTTGGGACCAATGAAGACCTTGACAATCGCATCCTGGGCCTTGTCGGCGGTCACGTCCATGGTGAACTCGAAGGGCTTGTGGTTGAGACGGTGCTGGCGGGCCTTGATCACGTAGCTGGCACCCTTGTAGTGGGAGTTGCGTCCGAAGGCGTACAGGGCATCGGTGGAACCCTCCACTGGTGGCTCCACATTCACAGCGTTGCTGATGTCCGAATCGAAGTACTCGAAGTAGGTGGTCAGGCTCTCGGGCATGTGTACGGCATCGATCTTGACACCCTCGAAGGTGTAATCGTGCTTCTTATACTCGGGATAGGTCTCCATCAGATGCCAGTAGTGGCTCACCAGGGTCTTGTACACTTCATAGAAGATGGGATCGCGCAGGGAGGTGTCGTAGTGCATGAACAGGCCGGGGAAGCTCTCATCGCCATGGCCGTAGTGGTGTCCCTCGTTCACGATGTAGCGGTAAAGCTTGTCCAGACTGCCGTAGAACTTTTTGTCCACACTGTCAGCATTACCCTGGATGATGTTACCCAAAACGTTGATGGTTTCCATATCGAATTTGTCGTTCTTGTGGATCCAATCCATCACTCGCTGCGTGTACATCTCCACATGCTCAATGTGCTCATAGTTGTGGCCATGGTAGAAGTTATGGTGGTTCTCCCGGTGCCACTGGGGCGCTCCGTGGTAGCTACGCAGATTGCTAGCATAGCCGGACTCGGTGGGCACGTACATGTTGAAGGCAGGCACCTCGCCAAGATCGTGGGACAGACGCTCCATGTACCAGCGGGCCAGGAGCTGCCAGTGGACGTACAGGTAGAGCTCACCGCGACGATCCTTGTTCAGGACATGCTCCTCGCCGCCCTTGGTCCAGAAGGGATAGTCCAGGTTGAAGTAGTAATAGAAGGCATTGAAGCCAACATCCTCCAGGTAGTAGGCAAGATCGTGATCGTAGTTCAGGGCTCCGTGGACATTCGAGTAGTTGGCCTTGATCACCACATTGTAAATGTTGTCCATCTGCTTGACGTGATGGAAGCCGTGCATCTTGTAGTGCTCGGCCCACTCCAGAGCCTGGCTGTCGAAGAAGGACCAGGGGTGGATTTCGTAGTGGGCTGGCATGACCACGCCTTGCATATCGTCGCGGAAGAGGGCGGCAATGGTGAAGGCATACACAAACATCTGCTTGTTGACGTGCTGACGGGCCCAGAAGACGGCGTGCTGGAAGGTCTCCCAGTTCTTGGCGAAGTAGAAGAGACGCACCAGTCCAACGACATACTCCTCGTGCTTCTCGTACATCACCGACCACGGCTGGTAATCAGTGAAGGGATGATGCTCCCACAGCTCGAAGAAGTGTTCCAGCATCTCGGGGTGGACATAGTCGCCCACATGCTCCCAGGGCTTGTACTCCATAAAGGTGGCCGGGTAGTGGGTCACGAACACATCATCCTGATAGATGTGCTGCATAATCTCGAAGACGAACTTCTGCTTGACCAGAAAGTCCTTGTCGGCCACCTTGGAGCCCAGGTGTTTGGCCTGGACACCGAGAGCAGCCAGCAGAGCCACCGTAACAACTGCGATCGCCGTCAACGACTTCATCATGTCGAATCATACTGCTGCACTGCTGCCGAGCCGTATTTATACCCCCGGCCAGCACCCATCGGCAGAGCAGCTCGGAAGATTGCAGTCCGGGCAATGGCCGGTCGCAGCCACAGCCTTGACACTCCGCCGGATCTGCTCGACCCTCTGACTGCAGATTGCAGAATTGCAGGTGATAAGCCAGCGAATAGATGTTGTCCCCGTATGCTGCATATAGCTAAAATCATTATCTAAATTCTTTGTCCTCATGTTGGAGCTTCCAGCGATCAGAAAAACATGATGTGAGCTAGGGAATCTATTGGATTTAATGGAATCCAAGTTGGTTTTGTGAAGAATCCATTAATGCCATTCCCTGAAATTATTTAAATTAATACAATTTCTAGATAAATCTCTTAGTTTCAGAAATATTTCATAAATAAAGCCTAAACAAATGTTTATCACAATTATTTATATTTCTTTAACTTTCCAGTTGCTTCTAAATAAATATATTAAATCAACAATAAAACAGATTTAAATATTATATGGTTTGTTTTTTAAATGAATCGTCACCTATCTACAAATGGCAGGCCTTTTTTTTCTCAATTTGCTTGTAATTCTGTAGTCGAATGACCGAACAACCACCTGGAAATTAAGGTGTTACTAGGCAGCACCTTGCTTATCAGGTTGCATTTAGTTGCCTTTGTTTTTGCATCGACGGGTCGCCAGTCAGGCGCAACATTATCAAAACCAAGCTAAAAATATTTTAAAATTTCAAAACATATAGCTAAAACATATATTTGGGACATAAACAAAAATTTAGAGTGGACAACAAAGAATAAGGGACAAGAGCCATAGCTGTAGTGCATCATTAAAATACATTATTTAGAAAAGCCTTTGCATTTGAAATCTATGGTAAATTTTCCCAAAATGCATAATTTTAATTCGTAAAGCTTTTCTGTGCTAGTTTTTCTGTTTTCCTGCAACCCCAATCATCTATTCTAGGGTATCAATAATAATATATTTTGTATATATTCCAGCGTCTTTCACAATGACTTTAAATGTTTTAAATGTTCTAATAAACCAACGACTTTGCAGATTCAGCACAAAAACTAAACCTTATCAACTTACGTATTAATAAACCCCTAACTTGGTTCAGGTGTTTCAGTTGCTATACAATACTGCATATGGGATGATACTGCGATTATATTTATTTGAACTTGAGTTAATTATTTCATTAACTTTGTAAACTCAAGCGTTTGTCTGGTAACAAGCCCCTCACGCAATGCCTTGGGTCATAATTGGGGATTACGACTCTCCTGGGACGGGGTCCACAGGTTGTTGTCCAGGTCGCCGCCTAAAGAACAGGGTTAGTTGCCTCTCAGGAAATGGAGTCTTCGGTTACGTTCCTGCTCTGCCTGTTGCTTTAGCTCTGCTCTCTGTCCGGGATTTGTTCGCTGGCCGGGATTGCCTGTCGTCTGGCCGTGAAGCAAAATGTTCAGATTACCTATTTGTATCGCTGTTCCAGCTGTCCGGCTGCCTTGGATCCGAGTCACTCCGCTTTGGAGTTGGAGCTGCACCGCTGCGTGGGCAGCCAGCTGCCCGTGGTCACCCGGAATGTTGAAAGCCACGAGATAGAGCCGCTTCGCAACACGGACAGCTTGAGTATCTTTCACATACCAGCTGGCAAAAGGGGGGATTCCCTAGTACGTCGTATTGTGGACATGCTGAATCCTCGACAGCCGAGGAAACACTTGCACAAATACCTTTTCATCTGGCCCGATGCTGGGCAGAATCAATTGCTGGATCTCTTCAGCAGCTGCTGGAACAAGCAAATGCTTTACGGGCTGGCCATCACCAGCAGGGATAATGGCATCTTCGACTTTGATCCCTTTGCCCTGGGGGGTCTACAGGTTGTACAGCGAACTGGAAATGACTTAATCTATTCCGATAAGATGGGAAATTTGAGGGGCTATCCACTGCGCTTCTCCATGTTCGCAGATCCTCTGATAGCGGTTCCCAGGGAGCCCGTGGAGACTGCTGGCTACAAGGCAGTGGATGGAGTGGCTGCTCGGGTGACTGCCCGGATGCTGAATGCCTCGGTAACCTATGTAATACCAGCGGACAACGAATCCTACGGACGCTGCCTGCCCGGTGGCAATTATACGGGTGCGGTCAAGGACCTGGTCGGCGGTCACACTCACTTCGGAGCCAACTCTCGGTTCGTGTTGGACTGCATCTGGCCAGAGGTGGAGGTGCTGTATCCGCAAACCCGCCGCATCCTGTACCTGGTAGTTCCTGCTTCTGGAATTCAGCCAGAGTATTTGATCTTTGTGCGCGTCTTCCGGCGCTCCGTGTGGCACCTGCTCCTTGCCACCCTCCTGACAGTGGTGCTGATCTTCTGGCTGATGCAGCGTCTACAGAAACGGGTGCCACGAAAGAATGTCATCCAGTTCCAGGCCACCTGGTATGAGATCCTCGAAATGTTCGGCAAGACGCACGTCGGGGAGCCGGCGGAACGATTTTCCTCGTTTAGCTCGATGCGCACCTTTCTCATGGGTTGGATCCTCTTTAGCTATGTCCTTACCACCATCTACTTTGCCAAGCTGGAGTCTGGATTCGTGCGTCCGAGCTATGAGGCGCAGCTGGACCAGTTGGCGGGTCTCGGACAGTTGGACGTTCGTATCTATGCTGTGACCACCATGTACGATGCAGTGCGGTCCACTCTATCCGAGGATCAGTACCGCCTCCTGGAGAGCCGGAGTCGCCAGCTGCCGCTCGGAGTGGCTACCTCCTACTACCAACTCCTCGTGAGCCGGCGAGACAGGCGGTCGGCTTTTATCTTGCGCGATTTCCATGCCAGGGATTTCCTGGCTCGTACCTACAATGCCCAGGCGGAGCGACCGGCCTACCATATTGTCAAGGAGTACCTGCGATCCATGCTGTGCACCTATATCCTGCCCCGCGGATCGCCCTTTCTGCACCGCTTTCAAACGCTGTTCACCGGCTTCCACGAACATGGATTCTTCGAGCACTGGCGCCAAATGGATCTGATTACTCGAGATGGGACTTCGCCGAATGCCGAGGAGTTCTATGAGGAGTTGGGCGACCAGACTGACTTGGATCCAGCGGCAACTGAGCCGGCCGTGCGCCGCAAGAAGCGAGTGGTCCTAACCCTGGACATTCTTCAGGGGGCCTTTTATCTCTGGTCCGTGGGTATTGGCCTTAGCTGTGTAGGATTCGCCTTGGAGCAGGTTCATCATTTTTGGAAGCGAAGAACCAATCGTAGTTTGGCATAAACTATGTCTACAAATATAACAAATATTGTAAACCGTATCTTGTCATGTTTCCTTACCTCTATTGCCTTTTATCTGATTTTACTTTAAAAAATAACTAAAATACTTTTGCTCCTATTAATAAAGATAATAATTCTTGTAATGTTTAAAACAAATCAACTTTGAAACAAAATTAAAAATATATTCAAAAAATAACCACAATTTAGAGATGGACAATCGTACCGATATATGCTTAATGATCGAAATAGTTATCGGCTGTACACTATCGATAGGCCCCCTGCAAGCAGCCCTGGGCGCTGGCTGTCAAGTTTCACTTCCGGAGCGAACAAAATAAAATCGCTAAGGCAAAGAAAACCCTGCGAGTGGCGAGTGTTTTAAGATCACACTCAAAAACAACATCAGAAGTGGTAGTGGCAGTTGAGAGTGAACGCCACCAACTGCGACCGAGCGCAGCAGACACCCCGAAGAACAGCAGGGAAACGGACAATTTGTTGCGGCACTCGCATCCACACAACAACACCAGCAGCAGCAACAACAACAGCCTTTTGCTTTTCCCGCTTTTCGTTTTTAACCAACAACTGAGAGTGAGCGATGGCCGATGCTGAGAACAAGCCGCTGGCCGCTGAACAGCAACAGCAGCAGCCGGAGCAGCAGCAGCAGAATCTGCCGGAGGATCTGGAGCAGGAGCCGCAGGACGAGCAGCAGCTGCAGGGACAGCAGGGCAAGCCCGCTCCGCCGCCGAAGGAAGTCATCGGTAAGCCCCAGCCAGATGTGCAGTGCACCCGATCCGAATCCCAATCCCAATCGCAGTCCCCCTTTCATTCATACGCGAACACATGGCGGCGGCTAGTGCTACCAAAATAGCAATGAAAGGAACGAAAAAAAAGAAGAAACATGCCTGCAAGAGCATGTGTGTGTGTGTGTTTGTGTCTTAAAATATACGCGCGTCGGCCATTTTGTGCGGCAAAAGGCGCATACATATGTCTGTATGAACGAGTGTTCACGCCGCCGGCAAACGAAATGAAAATTCTGCCTTTTGCCGGTCTGGCCTTTTTCCATCTCCACCCACCCCTTCGGCGGGCTGCGGCGCACCTCCCCCGCCCACGCACGGCTAGAGCAACCCAATTTGTTCGTGCGCGCGCAGCGTGGGTGCGAGCGGGATGGCGCTTTCATGTGTGTGTGTTCATTGTTTTGGTACACTTATTTGTACACACACTCGCACAACGGCAGCATGTGCTTGTGGCTCGGGCTATAAGCCGTTTTTTAAGGCAAGCGACGATCCGATAAGATCCTTGTATATATGTTTTTGATTAGCAATATCTTTCGGTAGGAGGATTGTATGTAGATATATACGTATTTCATTACATTGCCTACAATAATTTTAGTATGTTTTTTGAGATGTTTTGGTTGTTTGGAAAAATTGTTAAAAGGAATTTAAAAAATATAAAAGATACACCTGTTTCGCTAAGCACTTATACTACTGTATTTTTGTTGTCATTATCGTTGTATTTTGATCACATGATACAAGGGTCATGACTTTCCGGGTTCCGATATATTACTTACATCAAATATCAATCATTTTATTATTAAGTGTTAATAAACCTTTTTAAAAGTCACATTAATAACTTAATTAACTTATTAATTCATTTTTGCAGCCACCAAAGTCACCGGCACCGTCAAGTGGTTCAACGTGAAGAGCGGCTACGGTTTCATCAATCGCAACGACACCAAAGAGGACGTCTTCGTGCACCAGAGTGCTATTGCCCGTAACAATCCCAAGAAGGCGGTCCGTTCGGTGGGCGATGGTGAGGTCGTTGAGTTCGACGTGGTCATTGGCGAGAAGGGCAACGAGGCAGCCAATGTGACCGGACCATCGGGCGAGCCAGTGCGGGGCAGTCAGTTTGCTGCGGACAAGCGCCGAAACTTCCGCCCCTGGATGAAGAAGAATCGCCGCAAGGAGCCCGGCCAGGGAGACGAAGGCGACGAGCTGGCGTCGCCGGTCCAACAGCAGCAGCAGCAACAGCCGCCGTCCGTTGACGGGCAACCGCAGCTGCAGCAGTCTGGCCCGCGCCAACCACGTCAGAACTTCCGTCGCGGCCCGCCCGGCGGTGGACCCCCAGGTGGACCACCACGTGGTGGCCCACGCGGTGGTCCGGGTGGACCAGGAGGACCTCCCGGTGGTCCTCGCCGGTATAACAACTACTATCCGCGCCAACCACGCCGCGGCCTGGGCGGCGGTGATGGTAGCAGTGCCGAACCCGGACTGGACCAGAATCCGGAGGGTCTGCAGCGAGGCGAGGGACATGGACCGCGTCGAGGAGGCGGCCCGCCGGGCGGACCCCAGAGGCGCTTCTTCCGGCGCAATTATAATAATGGACCACCGCCACCACGTCGCGATGGCGGCGAATATAGTGAGTATATTTTTAATTAAGGAATTTATTATTTAGGTTTTTTTTAACTGGTTTATTTTTATATATTTGTAACCTTTTTCTTGTTCTATTTTATTTTAGTTCAAGGCCAGCAGGGACCACCACGCCCTCAACAGCCACGTCCACGTCGCCAGAATCGGAAACCGAATGGCCCTGGCGGTGGTTTGGAGCAGCAGCCGCCACAGCAGGTAATGAACTAATCACACGACAGAACAACAACTTGAAACATCTTTGCCAAAGCAAAAAAAAAAAAAAAGAACATGAAATACTACGATAACACAGCATCTGCGGCAACTTAACAACCACAACAACAGCAACAGTATCTACAAATAACAACCTGGGTGTCGGTCACACTTGAAATTATAAGAAAATAACAACTTAAAAAATGCATAATTAACCAACCTAACAACCACTGTCGCACTCTAAACAAAACCATTAACAAGAGGGAAAAAGGAAACCTTAACACTGAGAGGCTTTTTGGGTCTAACATTCATCTCTGGTTTTAGTTTAAACGTTTGATTTTGTATGTCTGTTTCATTTATGCTTATAATTTATCCAACAATACGAAAAACCCTAGAATGGCGCTCAAGAACTGCAAAATACAACCACAGAGAGCACTGCTTAGGAAGGAACAATTCGCAACGCCCAGAAATATCAGCAGTAGTAGCAGCATCCCAACATCGTCATCAACAACAAGAACAACAACGACCGCTGCAAGTTATAAGAAGAGCAACAAACACCATCAGAGTTCGCTTATATATGGGCCGCCGCGTCTTTTTTTTCGGTTTGTTTATGCTTTTTGTCTTGTTTCATGGGGTGACCACACACAGTCACTTTAAAATGTCGTATCAAATTCTAAAAACAATTCTATCATGTCTGTCGATTTTTATCATCTATGAAACACACAGCAGCGATAAAAAATAAATTTAAATACGCCCTGGTCTTGATAATTACCTTACAATCAGCTCTCAGCCCAAATTTAACTTATTGTTTATTTAAAAATTTAATTTATTTTTGGATATCCTCGAACGTTGTAGCGTTGTAAATCTAAGTTTCTCGTATTAAAGATATGATTAAAACTGTATATCCACACACAAACCGCATCTTTTCCCATTTATACATCATCTTCAGTCGAAAGAAAGATAGAACACTACCAGAACAGGCGACTTAATGTATCAAGCATCAAACACAGCAGAAAAAAAGAACAAGAATGGAAAAAGAAATGTAATTCACAGCAAACAAACAAACAAACAAAAAAAAACTGTAAAAGCAAAGCAAAAAATATAATACAACAAATGCAAGATGGCAACCAAAAGAAAAATTACAAAAAAAAACTTTAAAAACGTATTGGAAAAAATAAAAAAATTGAAAAACAATTTTTTCGTGGTTTATTGTAGCTTTCTTAAGAGGTTTGTTAAAAGAGTTTACGTTTTTTGAGCATAGGACAAAAGCAAATCATATTAAATA